>NC_056744.1:1633019516-1633252016 GCF_019279795.1 Protopterus annectens | reverse complement strand
CCTGTCTCCCTCCTCCCCTCAGGTCTCATTTGCCATGCATTCAAACAGCAGCATGGCCTGTTAGCTCCAAGTTTCCTTAGTGAGTAAATGACAGTTTTTTTTGGTTCTTTCATCTCTTCCTATTCCCTTTCTCACTGTATTTTTTCTCCCAACCTCTTCTAGTGCTCCGACATTGGTTCTATTTCCAAAAAACAACCATTTTTCTCTCTTTCTCTCTTCTCCTGTCAGTGAGCATGTGTGTATGTGCCTTTTTCCATTAGCCATAGCAGAAACCCCAAAGCCGGGATTTAGGAAACGTGCAGAGTGTGGCCATAAACTCCCCCCTTTGGATGACCACATTCTGTGCATGATCTAGACACCTCCTGTTCAATCTGCATGGGCTTCAACCCCTAGCCATTGATTGACAGGCAGAATAAGCTAATTCTAGAGGCCTCCTTCCCCTCTTTCTTCCAAGGCCTCCACTCCATCTTCCTCCACCCTGGCCACTGGGACTCAACCTACTGCCAAGAAGGCTGGGGACAGGGAGAAACAACACCATAAGGAGTGTCACCGGACTAGAAAGTGGTCCCCTGACAGCTCTACCTCAGCCAAGTCTCTGGCCAAAACCTGCCTGGATCCGAGCCCGGGCTCCCCTCAGCTTTGGTCTTCTCATCTCGCCAGAGGTCACTCAGGCTAAATCTCCCTTCTCAGCCTCTCCCCGGTGCCATTCCAGGCCTGGGTCTGTGGCATCCTCCATCAAGTCCTCCTGGAGTCTGTCTGAAGCTGAGGTGGAGAGGATAATGCAGAAATTCATCTGAGCCCAGATCCAGTTGGGAGTCCTGCCTGCTGTGTCCTGCTCTGGGACTGGGGGCATACAGTCTTTCTTCTTGCTGATTACTCCTTCTCCGATCTGACTTCTGGTTTCTTAGTCATTGGGTCGGAGGTTTCCTGGTGTTGATGGGTCGGCACCGATGGTTGCAGGTAACTCGATACTGACTGTTGCCCTGAGTGGTTTGGCCCCAACCTTTTCAGAGCCAACCAACTCTCAGAACTGAAGCCTTAGTGTTGGATCTGAGGTAATAGCATTGACTTTGAGGCCTTCAGAGTTGTCTCTTCCTCTCAGAGTTTTGGTGTCTGCAGGCTTGGCTCCAGCTCCTCCCTCAGTGCAGGGGACAGTGAATCCAGACCTGGTAATCCTGGCTTCAGGGATCTGTTCACCTTCTGCCTTTGATGTGGTGGAGAGGGTCCACTCTGCCCCATTGAGACCCTTGACACTTTTATATTTGGAGTCCATCCTAGCTCCCTCTCTTTCTGGGCCAAAGGAGCCCTCTCAGAAGCACACATGCAAGAGGAGGCACATGGACTCCCCGCTGGAGTCCCTCATGGACGATACTAACTTGGTGGAAAGGGATGGCTCCCCTCAATCACACCTGCAAGATGTCTCCTTTAGAGACATCATGGAAATCCTGCATCAATGTGGTGGGTGGTCTACCCAAAAGCCCAACCTGGATGAGTTGGTATTCCTGGAAGCATTTGGCAGGACCCTCTACCTCCCTGGGTGCCCCATCCCATGGATCCCCATTGTGGATTTAATTTCATCTAGGGCATGGAAGGAGCTGGATAGGGTTGAGCCTATCCCCAAGCACACGGACAAAGTATTCAGCTCTCCCTTAGATAGGCAGCATTGGTCAAAAAGATCCCCGGCCAATGCCATGGTGGTTGTGGTGGCCACCAGGAAAGAGCTTGCACAGGGGAGCTCTACGGTCCATCATCCAGACAGGGACTCTCAGCCCATGGACCATTTTGGGAAGCTGACTTACACTTCTGCCACATTTCCTTTGTGTGCACTGAATTACCTGGCACACATCATCAGACTGCAGAGGAACCTGGTCAAATAAGTTGCTGAGTCTGCCCTAGGGTCCATGTCAGCAGAGGAGAAAAGGGTGTTCTCCTCCTGTATGGTCACCCTTACATCTATCTTAAATACTTCCATGAGGCTCCTGTCACACTCTACGGAAGGTGCCTCTAGGGTTGCCAGAACAGGAGTAGCCATCAGGTGTCATACCTGGCTTTGGTTTTGTGCTTTTTCAGAGCCCTTCAAGGCATCATTCATGAACTCCCCCTATGACGGCTCTACTCTGTTTGGTAAAATGGCTCACAATACCTTAGTCCAGAGCGAGAAGGATGGGAAGACTGTCTGCCATTGGGATCTGTTTTTCCACCCTGCAATGTTCCTTCTCTAGGAATCAGTGTGTGGTGAAGAAGATTTGGTTCAGAAATCTCAAGGCTCTTCCCAGGATACTCAGAATTCACCTTCCACCAGAGGCAGAGGGGGATATGACAGATGTCACCCCCATGGCAGAGGGGGCCCCGAGGAACCAAGGGTCTCAGGATCCTTTCCTAGCAGACCCTCACAGCAGCCCTGAAGGGTTGCCTGACTGCTCACCTCTGGAGGCAGTCGGGAGATGCCTATCTCTGCACCCAACAGCCTGGGAGTCCATCACTGACAATCATTAGGTTATGCAGAAAATATCCAGAGGATACTTGATCCCCTTTCTTCATCCCCCAGTCCCTCCCAAACACCTCCCAGATGTTCCATCTGCACAACAGCAGGCAGCCATAGAAATTTCAGCCTGCTTGAAAAATGAGTCATCCAGCCTGTCACCCCAGACCAGTCCAAATTAGGCATTTATTCCAGATTCTTTTAGTGCCAAAGAAAACGGAGGACTTAAGACCCATTCTGGATATTTCAACCCTGAACCTGTTGGTTATCAAGATGAAATTCCGGATGGTCACCCTTCAATCTATTCTGCCCTTCCTGCAGATGAATGACTGGATATGCTCAGTGGACCTACAAGATGCATACTATCATATCAAGATGAACTGGCACTCTCAGAGGTTCCTTCATTTCTGGCTAGGAGCCAGTCATTTTCAGTTCAGAGTGCTCCCCTTTGTGCTCACCACTGCCCCCAGGTGTTCACCAAAGTGATGGTGGTAGTGGCGGTTCACCTGCGGCTGCAGGGCTTTTAGGTCTTTCCCTACCTGGAAGATTAGCTCCTTTCTGCTCCCTCCAGACCTCAATGGATTCAAGCCAGGGATCATCTTCTCCATATTGCTCAATACCTGGGCATAACCATAAGTCTCAACAAATCTCAGCTGGCACCAATGCAAGTTCTCGATTTCATAGAAGCTCGGATAGATACTATCCAGGGCAAGGTGTTTCTGCCTCCAGACAGATTGTTATCACTTTGACATCATGTGAGTTACATCTTTCAAGCCAACCTCCCCCAGCTAATTATGTTCTTCAGGCATTGGGGTCCATGGCGGCCATGATCACTTTCATTCCAATGGCACATCTTTGTATGAGAATTCTCCAATGGACCTTAGCCATTCAGTGGTCCTTGCTAGACCTTCCCTTGTCACATCCTGTTTGACTGTCATGTGTTTGCAAGGACTCCCTCCTTGGTGGCTTCAATCCCCAGACCTCCTTCAAGGTTGTCCATTTGTCTTCCCTCCCCTGTAACCACAATGACCATGGACACATCCCTGGTTGGGTGGGGGAGCATTGCATGGGAAGGATGGTCCAAGGCACATGGTCCACTTTGGAGACCCATCTGCATATCAATATCCTGGAGATTAGGGTGGTGCTTCTGGCATTGCAAGCTCTACATGCCTATCTTCCTCCGGGGACTATTGCCATAGACAATATGTCAGTAGTCTGGTATGTCAACAAACAGGGTGGGGCCAGATAAGCCATGAGATTGTGGGAGTGGGCGATCTCCACCAGCTGTTTTCTGGTGAAAATGCAGATTCTGGGGAAGTCTTACATTCTAGCGGACAGATTCAGCAAGTCTATTCTGATGTCTTATGAGTGGTCTCTGAATCCTTCAATAGAGGAACTGATCTTTCTAAAGTGGGGCCAGCCTTGCTCCGACCTCTTTGCCTCTCCTTCCAATGTGAAGTGCTGCAAGTATTTTGCTCTGAACCCCCCTTCATGGGAGTCCCCCAGAGATACTGTAGTTCATACTTTGCTGTCAGTCTACTGTATGCTTATCCTCTGCTTCCCTTAATTTCCAAGTTCATTCAGAAAGCTCGATGGCTAGGGAGCTCAGTGATTCTCATTGAACATTTCTGGTGTCACCAAGTTTGGTTCCCCTCTCTGTGGTCTCCTGCTGTGTGTCCACCTTGGACACTCGATCCAGTTTCAGAACTGATCACACATCCCTCCGGGATCCCTTACCCAGACTTAGTCAGCCTGAAGCTCAGGGCTTGGCTGTTCCAATTCCCATGATAGCGAGGACTCCCAGGCTGTCTTCTCCTCTTAAGAAGATCTTGGTAGCAGCTCTCAAATCATCTACATGAAAGGTTTATTCAAGTAAATGAAAGTGTTTCTCGATCTGGGCCTTTCAGCATGATCTGGATCCTTTCACTGCACCTGTCCCAGCCATTCTGGAGTTTTTGGTGGATATTTTTAATCATGGTGCTAGCTTTCCTAAGTTAATGTACAACTGACAGCAATCTCTAACTTTCGCATAGGTGAGAATTTGTCTTCTTTGGCTTCTTCCAAACTTTGCAAGACCTTTTTGAAAGGCACCTTTCTCCTCAGCCCTTTGGTTAAGAACCCAACACCCCCTTGGGATCTCACATTATTGTTGCAGGCCTGGTCCCCCCCCCCCCTTTCAAAGCAGCAGCCACAGTTGAGTTGCAGTTTCTGTCATGGAAGATGGCCTTTTTGGTTGTGATTACCTCAGCCAAGAGGGTGTCTGAGATCCAATCTATCAAGCCCCCTTATATGGTATTCCACAAAGATTGGGTGTTGCTGCAGACTAATCCATCCTTTTTACCAAAGGTAGCATTAGAGTCTAATATTAACCATGTCATCAGTTTGCCAGTTTTCTTTCCAAATTTCAAGAATACGGGAGAGTACAGGTTGCACTTGCTCGATGTTCACAGGCAGTTGTGCTTCTATTCGCATTTAACAAAATCTTTTTGTAAGTCCAATCAACTTTTTGTATCATTTTGTAAACCTTTTCTTGGCAAGTCAGTTTCTAAAGTTACTATTGCTCGATGGATTTCTGAATGCATCTCGTTGGCCTATCAACCCAAAGGGTAATCTCCTCCAGGGCATGTCTGGGTGCATTCCACCAGGTCTGTTGCAACTTCTGCTGCTTTTTGGTGTAGAGTTTCCTTGGATGAGATCTGCTCTGCAGCTGGCTCAGCCATGCTCTGGAACATCCTTCCATGAGGACATCCCAGAGTTTATTGGTAGCTGGAGACCCTGCCCCTTAGGTAAGATCAAATGAAATCAAAAACTTCAGATAAAGAAGTTATGTACTCACAATAACATTCCATCTGAGTTGTTGCTTTTCATTTTCTTCAATCGTCCCTCCCTCCTGCTCCCTGCCTTGTGTGGGCAGTGTAGTAGACTGGATGGAAAAGTCTTAGCCCCTCCATTTTGGCTTTCTTTTTCCCTTGCTTGACTATTTATGGGCATATTGTTTTAGACCGATATGTTGCTGTTTCTGTAACAAACTCAATCTGAGGGGAGGAGGGAGACAGGAGCATTATGGGTAGGCGAGGAGCTTGGATCCAAAGCTGAAGTATGTGGCCGACTCAGACCCATGCCGGATCTGGGTCCCTTAGGCTGAAGACAAATGAAAAGCAACAACTCAGATGAAAAGTTTTGGTGAGTACATAATTTCTTTTTTCTTTATACTTAAAAAGAGTTATTTTGATAAATTAATATGATTCAACATTATTTACCTTGGATCACTGTTAAAAAATTCTTTACAATGAAGGTGTGTTAAGCTCTTTCAGTGTGGAATAGTTTAAAGCACAGCATTTTTAAGACTTGAAATAAGGAGCATTCTTCATAAAAAGGTATAGTTTAGAAGCTCATGCATTGATTGGCTGCATGCTGATTTTTTCCTTAAGCCTGTCTTTTTAGGATTTTGTCTCAGTAATAAAAAGCACCACAAACATACAATGTCTAGAGTAAGGGAATGTGACACTTAGGAGTAGGAGCTGTGTTTTAGATGTTGGTACATGGTGTGATGATGTGAGGTATTTCTAGCTATGCCAGGAAAAGCAGGTCAGTGAATGTGTAACATATACCAGCATAGCTAGCTGGAGTTTTGTAAATAATTATATGCAATTTGTATGTCAAACTGATTTATACTGGTGCTTGTGTTGAAAATGTATTTGTAAAGCTGCTTGTATTAAAATGTACCAACAGTGGGAGCTACAGGACAGAAAATAATTATATAATTATAATTGAAATTAATATATTGTAGCAGAGGATACTGGAAGAGAAGAGGTTAATCTCAGTCCAGCTAAACTAAGAAAAATAGTTTGAAATTAAATTACCTGGTAGGCCATAAAGATTGGATCCTACAGTTCTGATTGCAGCCAGAGATGAAATGTCTGTGAAAACAAGGACTATGAATCCTTGTTGTATTGTCCATATCAATTAACTAATTGCTATCCTGGAAGGGTGGAAGTGTTACAATGGTTTTATTGCTTTCAGATGCTATAACACATCTTAGCAAAGCTCTATCTGTGTGTATGGCAACACATATGTGCGAGAGTCTGGCTCAGTTTCTAATAATGGGAGCAGTATGGGAACCAGAAGTCAGATGACCAAATGTATGAGATGTCATTCTCTAATCCAGGACAAAAATGATGTTTTGATACTAGATGAGACTGAAGTCTCAAGGCAGTTTTTGGAACCTGACAAAGAAGGAAGACCACTCACCTACCTCATCTTGCCTTGCTCTAGTAAGTGACCAGGGAATAGTAATTCTTTAGATCAGTCAATAAAACATAGTGAGAATAGTTAAGTACTTTTTTTCTGTATCTATGTGAATCTATTCATCTGTGTTATTTTTTAATATTTCCTGTGATTGAAACTCTGGTGTTTATTGTAAATAGATATTTAGTATTTTCGCGTTCTTTTATTATTTATTATTAAATATATTTAAACTTTTAATTGTGACTGGTCCTTTAGAGAATATTTTAACTTCGGCGAGTATTATATCTATTTGGTGACTCTGTGGCTACTCCTGAAAGCCTTACTGCATTGGTCAAACACTATCATCTGTATTAATATTAATTTCACTCAGTAAAATTGGGTACTCTTGTAAGAGCCTTAGAGTAGCTGGATTTGGAGTGTCTGGTGGCATTGTAACTACCTTATAGTCTTTGCAGAAGGGGGCATAGCTAGTAAATCTGTGCCAGCCTTTCCCAGGTATGTGTGTGTATATGAAAATCAAATCTCAAAGAGTGTGTGTATCAGCTATTTGGAGCAGGGATGCAAAGCACTGGTTTCACAGAGAATGTGCTGGAAGACTTGGCTTGGACAGTCAGCTGAGGACTCAACTCTATGGCTGTGCTAGTGGGGAATCTTACTGGCAGCCTTCAGAGAGAGAGAGATAAACAGCCCCCACACTGGGTGTGTTCCCTGTGTGCTCTTAAGTGAAACTGTGTTTGATGCAGTGAGCTGCATCTGGAAACACTGTGTGTATTTATTTCTGTTCCAAGTGAATGCCCTTCTCCAATGTCAGTGGTGAGGATTTAGGCTCCTTCATTACTGACCCAAAGAGGGGATGTCACACCCTAAAATTTTTCAGAATTTAGATGTCCCCTAGTGTGCAGCTGTATTCTTGGGCTGTTTCAGTAGCCTGGGTATTTAAAAAGGAGTTAGTACCATCTTCAGTTCTTTAGTTCTTGTTTTACCACCTAAAGCAAAAGTCTGCATATGCTTCAAAATGCCATTTTTGGATTAGGTGGAACGAAATCTATAGAGCCTCCTGAGTTTATTGAGGGGCAGTCAATAAATACCCCTAGCCTCAGTGGTACAATGCCCTCACTAGACAATGCTGCAGTTCAGTTTCATCTTACCACTCCTTGGGATGTTGTTCATTAGAGTTCTTCTATTCATTCTTGGCATATAAAGGTTAGAAGATAGTTCAAACTTCACCCATTTCTGCTGAAAAAAAAAAAAATATATATATATATATATATATATATATATATATATATATATGCATATATATATAGTATATGTGTGTGTGTGTGTGTGTGTGTGCATGCATACACACGCACACATACGTATCATAGATAGAGCAATAGATATTTGTGTGTGTGTGTGTGTGTTTAATTATACATACAGACACACACAAACACACATGGGGACACAGAGAGAAGTGGGAGATTGGCATAATTGTTAAGGTGCTTACCTTACAAACAAAAGGTGCAGGTGTATTGTTGTTATATGCTTTTTTTTTTTTGTGGAGCTTTTCTCCCCGGGCCTCTACTGAAAATGGATATGTATCCAGCTAGACTAGCCCGGTCAACAAATGTAAAATAAAAATAAATAAAAAATAAAGTTTGATCCCCACATGAGGTAATTGGCTAGGCTTAAAATAGCCTCCAAAGGCAGGTAGCCTACTACTAATCTATGAACCTATGACACACACACACCAGCAGCTATCTGTCTCCCCTATAAAGTTAAAAATCCTTCATTTGATCAAAAAGACCTTCTCTAAGTGGCTTGTCCATTGTATTGTCTATTGTAATGACTGCTAAAACAAACAGAATATCCTTTCAGACTTCATTCCACTGGGGGTGAGGGTATCCCTGTTGTTTATTTTTAATTCACATTAGTTTAAATGCATTACAACCTCCCTATTTTAACATTTTTAATTCACATTAGTTTAAATGCATTACAACCTCCCATATCTGAAGCTCATGCAAATTAAATAATTAATATCTATGTGTGTGTGTGTGTGTGTGTGTGTGTGTGTGTGTGTGTGTGTGTGTGTGTGTGTGTGTGAGAAGAAAGGGTAGAATCCAAGGTTGTCTCAAGATAAAAAGATTCTTCAACCCATTCTAGTTTTGATGTCATATAAATCACTGACAGGCTGAATTACAAGATTATAAAAGTACACAGTACAGTTTGAATAAAGTATATTTACCTGTAGGTCATGCTGCAAACTATTTCTAAATGATCAAACATTTGCTTGAAAGGCTGTGATCTTGTACTCCATTCTTGAGCTTCCAGGAAACAAAGATGTGTCATTAACATTAGAGGACACATTTCATATATTCAGTTGGTAAATTATTAAGAAGTGATAAACTGTGCACCAAAAAAAAAAAAAAACTTGCTGTTAGCTAAAATGATAAAATAACAATCATGAACTGGTTAAACTGCATAAATAACTACATAAGTTTGACACAGATGTTCCAGTCTAATGGCTGTTAACAGAGTTACTGCATTGTTTCACTGGCATTTAAGGGGAATCTAATTGCATACATAAACACTAATAAGTAAGTAAATAAAATCCCTAGAAGTAGCCATAGATATTCAGTGGGAGCAAAACTATGGGTGGAATTTCAGTACTATCAATGCTATTGTGAATGTCTGGCAATTTGTGGTGCTAAACTAGAAGGTACATAATTTCCATTTGCAGTGGCTACTTTCCTAGAAAATGAGTTCCCTCCAGAATTTTCTCATGTACTATAAATAAGTACCTTTGTGCTACGCTCACTGCTAAACATCTGCTGGCCATTTAGCCATGCAAGAAGGCCTTTCCTCCTGCATTGAACAGTGGGTAGCTTGCTCCAGTGGTCACATTAATACAGTCTGATATGTGTCCTTCATATAAGGCACATTAACTGGCAACATCTTTATTCTTGACCTTCAAAGCCATTAGTTGTTTGACCAAGCTTACCATTTATGTGCAGAGTAATGGTCATTTGCTTTCTTCTAAGCAACATAATTTATTTCCCTCATTTGTAATTTTGATACATATTTTGTTCTTAAGGGATATTTTTGGGAGACGTGTAAGATGCAATGTTTAACATTGCTGCTTCAGACCTTATAAAACCGTATTTAAGTTTGTCACTGGAGCACTTTCTGTTTTAAGTTTGCATGTTCTCATTATGCTCATTTGGGGTTTTCTACGGTCTTTAGTTGCCTCTCGGAGTGCAAAGACATGATGTTATGTGAAATGCTGAGACCAAATTGGCCTTAGGTAAGACTAGGCCCCAGCCGAATGCTATAGAAAACATATTTTTAGCAAGTTATTACTTGTATTCAGAAGTCACTGAATAAATGTTTTTCTGACAGCAGGATTGCTTCTAAGGATTGCCATGACAGATGCATTGTTCTTTTCTTTAGAAATCTGTTTATTAGCACTAAGGAAAGATCAACAAGGGCCAGCGAAGTAAAAGGGTCCAAGACCCTTCTGATAAAGTCTACATTTTCAGAAAGTCAAATTCTCAATGTAGCATTTTTGAAAAATCCAGAAATAGTCACAAATTTAAGGCAGCATATCACAGGCCACACCATTGAGAAAGTGGGGTCTGATTGCACATTCCTCTCTACAAGAGCAGGACAACCTGAAACCTGTCAGTATAATGTATTGTAGCGAATACTCTACTCAAAATATAAACAGTCTGTTCTTTCTATGCCATAGCAACAGAAAAATACACAAAACTCTTCCTGTGATGCAAGAGACAAGAGACAGAAGACAGGAGTCAGGATTGGCATTGGTCCTCATCCAGTCATGTCACCAAGACCTCAGTTCACTTCAAATCATTTCATTACAATAGTGGAATTGACATCGATACCCCAAACATTCTCAGTAAAGGGGTCAGCAATATCCTAACCTCTTCAGTCCTCAGCATTGGTGATGTCATCAGTATCTGCACTGAAATCATTGTCAGATAGTTATCTCAAGTCATGAGGCCTACTAAGAAATTATGGCATTTTTCCTCCATTGCTATATCCCATTGTAGGGTCTTTTTATAGAGTGCACAGACCATGTTTTCAGCAGCAATCCTTACTGATCTACAACCTGGCAGGGCAAAAAAAAAAAAAGAATAGTTTTAATAACTGATATGTGACCAGATGAGAAAAAAGCTGGTTCTGTAGGCCTAAGATCTCCTGTCCTCTAGTAAAAGTTGATCTAACCTTATTTATCTTTAATAAACAGTTTGTGATACTGCTCATTCATATTTGTCCATCTCCTCCTAATGATACATACAAACAGATAATACAGACTTTAATGTACTCTTACTGTGGCAACAGACACAAACTTCCTTCCCTAAAAACATGGGGACTAATTTTATGAAATGACATAACTTACACAATATATTCTCTACTAATAAACTATTTTAGGGACCTTATTTGTTCCACTTGCAAGAACCTATATTGTAATGTTCTTCACCTTTGAGTTTCATCTCACACGCATACCAGGTTGCCATTAACACCATGGCTTTGAACACATAGCATAGTTTCTTGACAATATAGTGAATGGGTACTAGTTCAATGTTATATTCAGTAATGCCTCCAGTATACTTCTGCTAACTCTATGTAAGTTTATTTAAGCAGGTGTCTTGCAGTTATGTACATCATATACTGTCCACCACAACAAGTTGCAAACATATTTTTGGCCTAATCTCTCCACGTAAACTAAATCCCACCTGGGCCTGTACTATGTAGTGTGAAACCGTCGTGGGAACTCATCATCTCAATTGATATTACATTCCCCATTAAAAAAACAAGCATGCCATATACTAGTTGTGAAGATATGTGAAGGCTGCCAGCCCAGCTAGATATAATTTTGTAATTTTATAGATAATTCTATGTCATTGTAAATATGAATATAATCCACAGGCTTGTCCTCTTAAAATGTAAGAAAACTGTGTAAAATGTTGAACTTCAAAAATGTAACCATGGTGCACTGTACTGGAAGAATACTGATAAGTCAAGCATTGTATGACTGTTTGAACTCAAGGCTCGGAGACATAATGTCTGGACTGAGCAATTCCTTCTATTGCTTTGAGACCAGAGTTAATTGCTAGATTTTACATATATAATGTCTTTTATCGCTGCAGTTTCTTGGCCAGGTGCAAGATCAAAGAAATGTTAAAGCTCTGATTTTCTGTTAGCATGGGAACCAGAGAAGAATGACGTAATCTAAAATGAGTCAGTAGTGATGTACTATTTTAAGACTTTCTCAGAGAAAGAGAATCAGAGAGCATTTGTTCTATATGTAAGTTTATTTAGAACTGTGATTGTTCTTAGAGTTAGATAGGAATTTAGTCAGATTTAGTCTAGCTGTTTTCTATATTTATGCCAGACTATTCTACAGTATTATTTTAAGCATTTTCCTGTGATTTCTGAACTCTGGACTAGCACTGTGTTGAACTGAGAAGATTTGTCTTGTGTTTTTATTATTTATTATTAAATATTTTAAACCTTTCAACTGTGGCTTTGTGTAGAGATAATTTAGGCTCTAGAGTACATTGCATGCATATAGTGATACTGTACAAAGCCACTCCAAATAAGCCTTTGCTGTTCGTCACACTTACCAATTGGATATTAATATTGCACAACAGTAATTGGACACCCTTTGGTAAGGGCCTTTTTAGTAGCTGATAAGAGTAGTTGGTGGCAGTGATTACTACCTTATAGCCTGGCAGAAAGGGGCATAGCTGGAGAACTTGTGCCAGCCTTCCCCAGGAGTGTCTGTGTGTTTGTATATAAACAAAATCTCAAAGTGTGTGTGTGTGTGTGTGTGTGTGTGTGTGTGTGTGTGTGTGTGTGGACCCACAATATCAATAGCTACCCTCTGAAATGGTTCCTCAATCACAGGCAAAGGCATCAAAGGAGCTCTCACCTTGTCTCCTGCATTGCCTACCTTTTGGCACTGCTCACAGGTTCTGCAGTACCCTGTTACATCTCTGGAAATTCCAGGCCAATAGAAATTTTGCATAAGACATCTCTTTGTACATTTTATGCCCATATGACCTGCAAAGGGAATATCATGGGCTATGACTAGAAGTGCCAGACGGTAGGCTCTAGGCACTACCAACTGATGTACTCTCTCACCTTATAGCCCTCCATCAGGGGTCCACTCTCTCTACAGTAACCCTTTGTCCCAGTATGCAGATTCCCCCTTCCCTTAAGACTCAGACGCCTTCCTAGCTACCTGCCTCAGACCTTGCAATGTAGGGTCTGAGAGCTGAGCCTGTTTCAACTCTCTCCTTGTAACCCTTCTGAGCTCCCCTTCCACAGGAAGTCTGGCATCCACTGACAGCGGTGCCTTACTGTCAGCCTGGGTACTACTACTCACCTCTACCTTTGCAGTTACCCTGTCCAAGGGAACATCAGTACCCACAAGCAGCTGTGGCTCACCTTCAGTCTCACTGCTACAGCGTAGCTCACTTCCTGAAGTAACCACCTCACCAGTCCTGACTGCAAGTATGCAGTCTGTCTGGGTCTTCCCCAGGCTACCAGACCCACATGCTTGTCTCCTAGCCTCACTGCGTGTAACTGCATAAGTACATGGTACTGCCTTATCCAAATCCTTCCCTCTCAGGGCATCTGCAGGATGGTAGTTCCATACCCCTGTTGTCTCAAGACAACCTACTATTGGCATTTTGTTTTTTCCACTTACTGGTGCCCTCACCTTTGGTTCCCCACCTTGCCTTCATGGACACCTGTATGCCACATGGCCCCACTGGTTGCATTCAAAACATTTCACCCTAGCTCCTGGATGTGTACCTGGAGTAGTGGCTTTCCCTGCTACTGGCAGATTCTGTTGTGGCAGTCTGTGCTGCCCACCATGGGTTCCTTTAGACCCGAGAGCAGTACTGGGGGTCCCCTTCCTGTGCAGGGCTGCCCTGCTGGCCAGGTATAGGTCTCCCTTCTTCCCCAACTCATCTGAAGTAGCACATTGTCTATCAGCTAACCAGATCCTCATGTCCTCAGGCAAAGTCCTAAGGGCTTGTTCCCTCACCAAAAGGTCTGCCAGCCCTTCAAAAGTGGTGACCTGATGCCACTCACCCAGCTATGAAAATAAGTGCTCAGTCCAGCAACATATTCACATACATTTTCATCTGCCTTGCGTCTATGCTCACAAAACATTTTCTTATACATTTCAGGTGTTAGCTTAAAACATTCTAAAAGACATTTTTACAGCAGTATAATCAAAACAGACAGAGTCAGGCAATTTTGATATAAAAGTTGCAGCTTTCCCATGTAGTACGGGGGTCAGGAACCGTGCACAGAGCCTTTGGTCAACACTATACTGTTTGCATACCCTCTCAAACATATGACTGAAGCTATCAAAATTATCCCCCTCTTTAAATTGTAGAAGAAATTTACTCATATAAGAGGAAAGGATAACAAATACACATGGTAAAGTACAATTTCCCTTAAGAACACACAGAAATCACAGTCAGTCTGGGGCTGGGTGCTCCCTTTCTCCCTAGGTCCCCAATAAGACTCCCCACTGGCACAGCTATAGGGTCCAGATCTCAGCCTAGCTGGCAAGCTAATCTCCAGTACCCTCTCTGTCCTACCAGTGCTTCGTGTCCCTGCCCAGGTAGCTGACACACCACACACTTTGAGAAAAGTATGTATACAATTTCACAGACACTCCAGGGAAAGGCTGACACAGATTCTCCAGCTGTGCCCCTTTACCCAGACTATATGGTAGTAATCACTGCCACCACCAGATAATATTTATCAGCTACCCAAAGGCCCTTAGAATCATGTCCAGTTATTACTGTGCAATATTATTATCCAATAGTAGTGTAACTTAAGCAATCTTAAGGCTTTGGAAGGGCTTATTACAGGATTACTTATATGCATGCAAAGTACTCTACAGATTAATTTACCTCTACATAAACCAGCCACAGGTAAAAGGTTTTTAAAATATTTAATAATAAATACTAAAAACGCAAGATAATACTACTACACCACAGTGCTATCCAAGAGTTCAGAGATCACACAGAAACTTAAAATAAATCAGTAGTACAGTTCTGACATAACAGAAAAACACTTAGTCTAACTTTCTTCAAATTCCCTAGCTATTACTACAACAAACATATTTCTGAAATAACTTACTTAAGACAACAGGATGAGTGCTGATAAGTTGGATATCAAGATCAAAATGCGTACAGTGTCTCTCTCAGCAATAGTTTAAATCACTAACATTCCTGCGGGGCCCTCCCAGATTACATCATTTTGACACTTACGTTTTCCCAGTATACACATTACATCATTTTGACACTTAGTCTGGAGTTACCAGGTCAACAGGCTACATTATTTAACAATCTAACACCTGCTCAGGAAACTACAACAATAAAAGACATTTCACATGTACACTCTAGTAATTATTCCTTAAGTTAAAGCAATAGAAAAAATGTGATAGCCCAGACCAAATGACTCCGAGCTCTACAGATCAAATAACCTACAAGACATAATTTTAATTTCAAAGAACATTTGAAGTGCTTGGCTTAGTTTTCCTTAAAGCAGATGGCAATGTTGCTACAATCTTGAAGTTCAACATTTTACAGTGTTTTTTTTCATTTAAGAAACAAGCCTGTATTTTACATTTATATTTACAAATGATAGAATTATGTCTCAAATTCTATTTGACTAGGCTGGCAGCCTTCACCCCTTCTATACCAGTCTTTATATATATAAATTCCTGTGGAATACAGTTAGACATAGGTTACATCTTCAAAATGAGTGCAAAAGAAGCACTTCTGAGTGCAGAATAATAACTTTTTCTCCATTAAGCTAAATGATTTCTGTCTATGGAACTTTGTCTGATTTTGACATTCATCAGTTAAATTGAATACTGATTTTAGGTTTGTGGCAAATCAGATAAATAACTTGCATCAACACTAACAACTTTATATTTTTAGAAGTGGATAATTTGACCTCTGACAATATTTCATTATTGATGATAACGTTTCCCCTCACCATCTATATCTTTTTTCTTTTCTTCACTCAATAAATCATCTTTATACACCAAATGTTTCCTTTAAAAGTACATGTACAATTTCAGTGTTGTGTATTTTTCATTTTAAAATCATTGTCTGCAAACACAGCAGTGCAAAGACCAGTGCTTTTTCACAGGATACCCTGTAATGGATTATGATCAGATTCCACAATAATGTGACGCTGAGCAAGTAATTTGACCAAACACTGTTCCTGGCTCACCCTTGAAGAAAGACACATATCCAGTGGGCTCACCAGTTAACAAATGTATAAATAAAAAATAATGTTCAAAAATAATTGTGCGCTTACACCAGTAACACTTTACCTCAGGATTCAGACATGTCTCTGAACTGAGTTTTGCTTAGTTATGGATAAAAATTTGCATCATGTTTTTTTTTGCTACAACTAGACATTAACATAGCATCTAAAATGGCTATCAGATAAGCCTTCAGGACTTTCATAAGACTTATACTTTCATCTTAAATTCATCTTGTGTTAATATACCAAATGGAAAACATAAGAAGTAATACCTCCCAAATATGGTATCGACTTCATTGAGTTTACACCACTCTTTGTATAACTTTGTTGCCCAATTGCCTGAATGAACATCTAGTACATCAAAGAACATTGCACATGCCAGTTTAGGTGTGACATCACCAAATGCAGGTGCATATAATGTGCCTGCCACTTGATAACATGTTTAAGTCTCTAGGGCCCAGATGTACCATAAGTTTGGCTGCTCAGGGGTTTTCCACAACCACTAAAGTATTCAGCCAGTCTGTCACTGTAATCACCTTTACAGTTATGCCTGCACGTTCCATGCTAATGTCTTTTTTAGCAGTCCAGCTCTGTGATGTAGAAAGCAATGAAGCCCTGACTATGACTCAGATGACCCAAGACAAATTAGTGACGAAAGTACTGTAAGGGCTGGGCAGGGTGCAGTGGGACTGTGTGGTCAGCTCACTCATCCTGGGGGATGAGGGTCTAGCCCACTACAATACTATCATTTATAGATGAGACAGATGAAGGACATACAGTGTATAGGCTGAAGACATGCTTGTTACTGCCATGCTATGTTTGCACACTAGCCTTCATGGGCCATTTACTGGAATGTGCACACCCACATGGGAAGGCACAGTATATCCTCAAGTCTGTGAGCATGCACATCACCTACTAGGGACGGGTTAGGGCCATGACTGGGAAAAAAATGATGTATGCCTGGATGGTGACCTCTGCAATCAGCTCTCACCCCATAGGGAAATAAATGAGCCAATTAATTGTGGAGAGCTGATGGTTGTCTGTGAATGCGGGATGAAAAAAACCCTAGGAAAAAATAGCAGTTGTACAATGCTAATGGAACTTCTTGTAGGTGAACAGACTTAGATATATATATATATCAACATGTGTGGTGCATTCAGCAGGAAACTATCCAGTTGCTCAGTACGTTCAATCATATGAGCAAAGTCTTCAGATGTACTATTCTCTGCATCTGCTCTTTCATTGACTGTAAAATTTAATTTGATGAAGTCTGAACCAAAACATGCCTTCAGATCAAGTGAAAATGCTGTGTTTGTAGTCATTACATAAAATCCAAAATATGTTTGCTGTTTTTATTTTTATTTTTTTACTTGACATGCATATTTCATTAATCATTCACATTAAACATTTTGCATCTACAACCTATAAAATATCCTCTACTTTTTCCTTTAAAGGTATCTTTGTAATGTCAGTGTAGATGTTAGTAACTGTAGTTATGTTAGCTTTTTCCCAGTGTCCAACTTAAAATGGTTGCATTACTTTTGAGGATCAACATGTTCTATCGGAAAAAGTTTAATTGGGTACCTTTCCTTGGCCTTCTTTTGCTTCCAAAGAAACAAACAATGTTTTCTGCTCTGTATAACATAAGCCCGTCAAGCAATTTACCTACTTTAATTAAACTTCTAGCATCTTTTACACTGCCACCCTCTCACAGGATATTTATTTATTTTATGATTTTCAACAAATCTGCCACATACGTTAGGCTATGTATCAGTTCCTTTATTGTCTCTGCAAAACGTTACCTTGCCTGATCTGTGAACTTCTGCATGAACTGAACTTACCAGCTGCTGCTAAAAATATGAAGGATATAAACAATGATATAACAGTACAGGGAGAACACACTATGGCCACTTGGGAGCAAAAACTTCTGTAATGTAAGTGCTTTCGTGTCCTACCTGGACACTTCATCAGTCTGATGAAGTGTCCAGGTAGGACACAAAAGCGCTTACATTAAAGAAGTTTTTGCTCCCAAGTGGTTGTGGTGTGTTCTCTCTGTACTGTTATATTGCTGTTATGGACTTTTGGTCTTTGTTTCAGAGAGACCCTTAGTTCTCCGACAACTATGTGCTTTTATCTACAGATATAAACAATGACTTTAACTTTTTTCCTGCCACATCATGGGAATATGCTATATCTGTTGCCTTTAAAATCATAGTATCATAGGAATTACAAAGCAAGAAAGTCATGAGACTATTTGCATCTTGCTGATAACAACCCTCATGAAATACCTCCCACTACTAAAAGAGCAAAGCAAGTCAGGCCTGGAATGACTCTATGGATATCCACAGTGACGGCTGGTGACTTCAAATTAAAGGGGTGCTGCAGGAGACAACTGACTGGGTGGGGCCAATGGGAATGGCTGTGGCCAACCAGAATGGGGTGGAGCTATGTTCAAAACCACAACTGGAACTTTAATTAAATACGCTGCCCTGGGTGCCAAACCGTCATTATGAGAGTCCAATCAAGACAAAACGAAGTGTAGAAGAAAAAAATATTCCAATGCACTAGCTACATGACAAGTTATCTAGATGGAAACACAAAGGTTGTGAGGCATGAAAAAATAAATTACTTTTTAAATACATTACTGAAATGCCAGTCAAAATCAAGTATATAAAAAAAACAAGCAGCACTCAACTCAAACCGCTTCTCCTTGCACTGCAGTTCTAATTATAATTTATATTCAGCTTTATAAAATTACCAAGTAATATGCTGAAAGTAGCAATCTCTGTGATACCCCCACTTGTAAAAATGTTTCTTATCCAAAAAAGACCTGCTGCCTGACAACAATTATCTACTTGTTTCATGGGGAAGACATAATCAAAGTAAAAAATGAACAGCAAACAAGAAACAAGCTCAAGTTATTGCTTAAAGGATTACTGCACAAGTTATGGACCACACATGATAGATTGACATTCTGTTTAGTTTACGGGTAAAGCCTGCAAAGATGACTGCAAGTCTCCAACAAATATAATGAGCTTCTGAAAATACTGTAATCCTGTCCTTTATTACAAATACTGTCATATGCATTTCAATACCTAAGGCATTATGTAGTTATGTAAATATTCTCTGCATGGCAACAACGAAAAAGCATTCAATGTTGGTAATTCTTTAACAGTATGCTTATTAAAGCTTACTTGCATCTTGAAATCTCTAACAAGCTTACCTGATGGTCATTAAAGCATTGCTACTTAAACACAGAGCAACAGGGCACTGTGACAGCATGCATTTTCTGAATAAGAAGAAACATAAATCAACAGTATAAAAATATGACAGAAAACCAGAACATTCTGCAAAATCAAGGACAGATGAAAAGCCATGGTCGTACTTGTGGTCTACCTTGGATGGGGGAATACTCTGCACACTTACACTTACACTGCATAACTGCTCCTTGCCTTGTTTGGACACATCCAGAGCCACTACAGTGGGGAGTGGGGTGCAACAAGTATGTCACAATTTGAAATGTCTCTGGCTGATGGTGATGGCTTTGAAACTCATACCTCTCAACCTCAGAGCAAGAAATCTGGGCAAAGCCATACATAGAAGTGGGACACAGGCCCAAAAATAAGGACAATTTTTAAATATTTCTCTTATAAACTTAGAAAGATAATAGAATAGTAGTAGGTCTTGCATTAGTATGAATTTTCTGAAGGATATGAAATCTGTAACTCAAATGTCTGCCATTATTTTCTAACTTCAATCATTTGCCACTAATTTGCCAGAAAACCACAATTATATGAAAAACAGACGCAAAATGTGATGCAAAAATATAAAATTGCCACACAATACAGCTGGGAACCTGTCAAAGAAGGGATACTTTTTTAATATTAGTACTGTTAACTTGAGCAGATGACAAAATAAGAGCATCTACATGCATTTCTGAAATAAAGGTAATCTATAACTCTGATCATTACAGTTATTTATAATTGTAAATCCTGCATGTTTTCTTCCAAAAGTGCCATTTTGCGGAGAGATTATTAGGGGGAGAGCAACATTTTGAGCCAAAATTGGGGACAGTTGAGAGGCTTGGATATTCCTAATTCTATAAAGCGATTTATTTGCACGTACCTCTCAACCTCTTAATGCAGGAAATCTGGACAAGGCCAAATATATTGGGGAACATACAAACAGTACTAAAAAGTGCTCTTGTATAAACTTAAGACAGTTGATAGCATAACAGGTCTTGCTTTAGCATGCATTTTTCTGAAGGTTATGACGTCTGAAACTCAATGTCTGTCATTATTTAGCGACTTCATTCCTAAATGATTTGCCAGAAAACCACAAATTTTATGAGGAACAAACCAAAAATAAGAAGCAAAAATCTATTCATTCTGCAAAAATCTAGACAGTTGAGAGGTATAGTTCAGCCAGGGCTGTCTTTGTTGCCCTCCCCCCCTCACAAAATCATGGTCGAATGGAGCCTCCCCCCTGCAGCCATTCCAATATCCCATTCCTTGATTATTTCGCCCCATTTACCAGAAACATTGTAATGTGCATACTGCTTTACTTCTGTGATGATTTGGATTTCATTTGAAAGTTTTATTTTGCATTTTATGGCACAAACCCTAATAGATATCTGGAATACAAAATCACTGGCAAACATTGTAGCCTGGGTTCCAAGGAAAATAACTCGGGCAATCCGTAAAATAACAGAATTTATTTTTATAAAATCTTAAAACATACAAAAATAAAATTTAAGTAAAATCATTTATGATATATAGTACTGCAGGTTAAGCGCTTTCATCCACTTAAACTGTGGACTTCATCAGAACGTGCAGCACTGAACCTTAATTGATTAAATATCTCTTTTTTGGCGCCATTGGGCTAAATCAAAGACTTCACATATTTAAAGCTGTATGCAGCCTATTTAGTAATTGTACAAAATGTACTACTATATGAAATGTCTAGACCATATGTGTTCATAACCACTGATGACAATTCACATACATTGGAATACGCTCCCATGTATAGCTAAATATACATTACAGGAATGGAATGATAATATGTACTACACAACTAATTTCATAACCTCATGATCTTGCCTCTAGTATGGATTTAATAGGGATGTTATCATTTAAACCTGGGGGTGTTGTGGCATCAAGCAACAATTGCCACTTTATTTCCTTTTGTCCTAATATACCTTTTATGTTACCACCTCTAGGGTTTGTCTTTACCTGCTCCAAAATACCATATTTAAAATTGTGATTACTCCCACACTTCTCTATATGTCTATATAGGGCATTATTTGTGTATTTTTTCCTAATCCTGTATAAGTGGTCATAAATCCTGTTTTTAAGACATCTATCTGTCTTTTCCACGTAGTATCCGGAACATACTGTGCATTTAGCCAAATATATTATATGTTTGGTATTGCAGTTCCCTGTTTTGAGTATTACCTTAGTATTATTGAAATTTCCCAACACTATATGATCATCCACCAATATTGCGTGGCATTGTCTACATGTCCCACATTAATTTGTGTGACCTTTATTGTTGTAACTGTAATTCAGTCCCCTATTTTCTAAAGTATACTTCAAGTTTTGTCCAGCTTTATGTACAAAAAATTGTGCTTGTCCCACCACTTGAGTGATAGTGTCATCTGCTGTTAGAATATTCCAATTGTGTGAAATGTACTTTTTAACTTGATTAATATAAGTGCTGTATTCTAATATGCAGGCACGGTTATAGGACATATCACTGTGATCGGATGTAGTGTTGTGTGTCATATTTTGTGGCAACCCTACACCCAATAGGGGTTTATATTTCTTACCTCATGCACCTATGATCTATCTCCTTGTGTCATGTATTAATTCTTTGGGAAATCCCTTTTCCTTAAACATTTGTCCTATATAATTAATCTCCCGTACCATATCATCATATTGTGATGTCATTCTTGCAGCTCGAATACATTGCCCTTTTAATATGTTCTTCACTTGACCTCTTGGATGGTTGCTTGAATATTCTAAATAAGCATTACTAAATGTTTCTTTCCTATATATACATGACTTAAACCCAGTAGCAGTGTGGCTAATAAAGGTGTCCATATAAGCTAAACTATTAGGATCATAAGTGTATGTAAATTCCAAATATGTACTAGAGTTGTTCAAATAATCCATAAATTGCATAAATGTGTCTAATGTATCATCCCATAAGATGAAAATGTCACCCAAAAAGCGTGTTTAATATCTTATGCTATTCCTATATTCACTATTTTTGTATGTTTTAAGAGTTTATAAAAATAAATTCTGTTCTTTTACAGATTGCCCAAGTTATTTTCCTTGGAACCCAGGCTACAATGTTTGCCAGTGATTTTGTATTCCAGGTTGCAGTTGGGGAAATGTCACTTTTCGATTTTTATTAGTTGCCTTGGCCATGGGTTCCTTGGATGACATCCCTTCCTTTTTCTCTCCAGTCAGAAGGGACAACATGCAGAGGCTACATTCTGAAGTAGCGATTTTGAAGGGAGAAGTGACGAGGTTGCTTGACTTATTTTCGCAAGGAAAAGGGAATGTAAGTGGAGCGCACAACCCCTCTATGTCAGTATGTACAGTTGAATGTACTGACAACCCATCTGCAATACCTAACGGTCAGAAGGATGGGAACGGAGCGAATGCTTTTAATGATACGACTGCCTCTAATGGGATTGCAGATTCGAGTAAAAACAGTAAAGGAACAGACAAGGATACAGCCTTTAACTTTTCGCTTCATAGCTATCTGGAGGAGGAGTATCTTAGAGAGGGGGCGAAACCTAAACGAACATTCCCAACCCGTACTTATTCTACAGCAGCAGCACAAACAGTTACTGTTGGGAGAGATGTACTAAACGGGTGCCATACTGTAAATTCCATAAAAGCTCATCAGGGCAACTGTAATTTGATTGACTTTCTTAACTTCAATTATGAGTTCAATATAGAAAATGGAAGAAGCGTTATCAGTGCAGTCCCCCATACAAATTGTGAGGGTAATATAAACAAAGGTACTTTGAAAGAAATGATTTATACCCTTGGGAAGAAATTGGGGGTTATAAAAGGAATTAAACTAGACAACGCATATTTACAAAAATGTATTTATTTGAAAATTGTACCAGTTGGTTTAAGATTTTTTAAGGTGCCAATGGGCATTTATGTAAATGAACAAAGTCGGAAAGAATTTAATGCACTATTTGACATGTTTGGTATTGAGTACATAAAGTTAATTATTAAGTACAATGATGAAAAATTATGTCTATTACTAGATGAAGTGGAAAAGCTGAATGTGGTTATAGTAAATGATTTGTTATTTTCTGAATGGTATAGATTGTATGATAAACAGTTTGTTATTGCAGATAACAAGACAGAGAAAATATATAAAAAGAAGTGCAAAAAGATACAGAGGGACATGGAACAATATAGATTACATAAAGCTTACGAGTGGGGAGAGATTTGTACGAACAACATGTCTAGGCAGGAAAATCATCGACAAGACAAGGGTTACAAACATCCCCAAACAAAATATTATAATAACAGTAGAAAGGAAGTACATGAACCTAATTTTCGAAAGGGTTGGTCATATTGGAAACACCCCCAGGAATGGGGGGATTGGGACAGAGATTGGGGGGGCTGTACCAATCTTATGAACCACACTAACCATACAGGAGCAACACAAATCAAAAGAGGGATCATCAGAGGGGACAATGGAAATAGGTAAAACACATGAGGATACCACACCGGTTATTAGAAACAGAGATGGAGTGGTATACAGCTTAGGTAACTTTAATATATTTAATTACACCAATTTTAAGCTGGAACAGCAGCATTTTCAGTTATTGTCCAAAGGTATGAAGTATATACCTAAGACATCTTTCAATATTGTGGACAATTTGATGGAATTCAAGTTGTTTTTGAGGAAACTCAATTTAGCAATATTTTTCATAGATAAAGCCGCTAACCTTGGTATTGAGGTGTGTGATAAAACCAATAGTTTATGTAAAAAGAAAAGTACTTTTGTTCCTCCCACACATCCAAGCATTGCCATATACGAAAAAGTAATTACTAGGGAATTTTATAAGTTGCAACATAATTGCAAAGGTATGAAAATTAGGAATAACCTTACTGGAGAAGAATTTAAAGCATTACAGCAACTTAAAAATGACCACAGCATTAGGGTCATGAAACCCGACAAGGGTGGAGGCGTTGTATTATATGACTCTTTGGAGTATGTGAATAAAATGTATGATATTTTACTACCAACAGGCAACTATGAAGTAGTATCTTTGAACAAGATTAACATCGCATATAGGCAAATAGATATGTATTTGGAAGAATATTTCTTGGAAGACAGGATTAGTAAAGATATGTACAACTATATGAAGGTAGAGTTTCCCACATTAGCCACCATTATAGGTATCCCTAAGATACACAAAAATATTCAAAATCCCCCATTTCGACCTATAGTATCAGGAAGTAAGTCTAAGACATTCCCTATAGGTGAAATGATTGATAGGAGTTTAAAACACATTTATCGGAATGTCCCACATATTATAAAGGATTCATTGGACTTTTAAGTAGTTCAACACCTACTGTATGGAAAAGGGAACTTATTTACATCACTATAGATGTGATAGATCTATTTTCTTGCATTCCCAAACAGGAAGGCCTAGAAGCCTTCTGTAATAGTATTAGAAAATATGGTGGTATGGAAAGGGATAACATCAGTCTTATACTTGAATGCATGTATATAGTATTAGATCACAATTACATATAATTTGAAGGGGAATATTATAGGCAGACCAGAGGAGTGGTGATGGGAACAGCGTGCTCCCATCTTTGTCAACATGGTCATGCTGGACTGGGAGGATACACATGTGTTGAAAAGTGAATATATGAATAGCATAAGATATTACACACGCTTGTTGGATGACATTTTCATCTTGTGGGATGATACATTAGACAAATTTATGCAATTTATGGAGTATTTGAACAACTCTAGTACATATTTGAAATTTACATACACTTATGATCCTAATAGTATAGCTTATTTGGATACCTTTATTAGCCACACTACTACTGGGTTTAAGTCATGTATAGATAGGAAAGAAACATTTAGTAATGCTTATTTAGAATATTCAAGTAACCATCCAAGAGGTCAAGTGAAGAACATATTAAAAGGGCAATGTATTCAAGCTGCAAGAATGACATCACAATATGATGATATGGTACGGGAGATTAATTATATAGGACAAATGTTTAAGGAAAAGGGATTTCCCAAAGAATTAATACATGACACAATGAGATACATCATAGGTGAATGGGGTAAGAAATATAAACCCCTATTGGGTGTAGGGCTGTCACAAAATATGACACACAACACTACATCTGATCACAGTGATACGTCCTATAACCATGCCTGCATATTAGAATACAGCCCTTATATTAATCAAGTTAAAAAGTCCATTTCACACAATTGGAATATTCTAACAGCAGATGACACTATCACTCAAGTGGTGGGACAAGCACCAATTTTTGTACATAAAACTGGACGAAACTTGAAGTACAGTTTAGAAAATAGGGGATTGAATTACAATTACAATAAAAAAGGTCACACAAATAAATGTGGGACATGTAGACAATGCCATGCAATATTGGTGGATGATCATATAGTGTTGGGAAATTTCAATAATACTAAGGTAATACTCAAAACAGGAACTGCAATACCAAACATATAATATATTTGGCTAAATGCACAGTATGTCCTGGATACTACGTGGGAAAGACAGATAGATGTCTTAAAAACAGGATTTATGACCACTTATACAGGATTAGGAAGAAAGACATGAATAATGCCCTATATAGACATATAGAGAAGTGTGGGAGTAATCACAATTTTAAATTTGGTATTTTGGAGCAGGTAAAGACAAACCCTAGAGGTGGTAACATAAAAGGTATATTAGGACAAAAGGAAATAAAGTGGCAATTGTTGCTTGATGCCACAACACCCCCAGGTTTAAATGATAACATCCCTATTAAACCCATACTAGAGGAAAGATCATGAGGTTATGAAATTAGTTGTGTAGTACATATTATCGTTCCATTCCTGTAATGTATATTTAGCTATACATGGAAGAATATTCCAATGTATGTGAATTGTCATCAGTGGTTATGAACACGTATGGTCTAGAGTCTAGACTCTAGACATTTCATATAGTAGTACATTTTGTACAATTACTAGATAGGCTGCATACATCTTTAAATATGTGAAGTCTTTGATTTATTCCAATGGCGCCAAAAAAGAGATATTTAATCAATTAAGGTTCAGTGCTGCACGTTCTGATGAAGTCCACAGTTTAAGTGGATGAAAGCGCTTAACCTGCAGTACTATATATCATAAATGATTTTACTTAAATTTTATTTTTGTATGTTTTAAGAGTTTATTAAAATAAATTATGTTCTTTTACAGATTGCCCGAGTTATTTTCCTTGGAACCCAGGCTACAACATTTGTCATTGATTTTGTATTCCAGGTTGCAGTTGGGGAAACATTACTTTTCGATCCTGACAGATATCTGCTAAACAAAGCAATGCAGTCTCACAATGAAAATAGACTTAGCATTAAAACTTATCTGCCCTTAAAACTCACATTCATTGAAACAGCATTGAAACCCACATTCAAAGAAAATACATTTTGCCAGTGGCAGATAAAGATTAACTTTGGGCTGTTTTCAAATCATATGCCCCTTGAACACGAAACATACACTTTTTGATACACCTTCCTGATTGTATTAAATTATATTCCTTGTACAATACAGTACAGTTTTTAGAGGGCATTTTAAATTTATTGTTTTGAACATTTTTCCAGTAAACAATGAAACAAAATGTATGCACCAATAATGACATAACTGCCCAATTTAGAACATTTCCATCATAAAAGTCTACTCAAACTTCTACAGTCCACCAGTACCAGTAAATATGCACAATCTCTGAAGAAGTAAAAGTCATCTAAATAATTCCACATTAAATAAATCTGTAACTAATGAAGACGTTACTGCTAGCAAAGAACTTTATGTCATTGTTCCATCTACAAATAAAGTGCCTGTTGCCCTTGAGGAATAAATTGCCTATGTTGCATTAAAAAAATAAGCTAGTAATATCCCAATAGGGAATGGATGACAAACTGATAACAGGTTCATAGTTGCTAGGTATCTCAGCCAAAATGACTGCAGCATTCACCCCCTTTACAACACAGTGCAGTATCAGCAATGCATCTATCTACTGTGGGAGTAGAACCCACAGCCTTCTGCATCAAAAGCAAGTACACTACTTGTTGTGCTATTAACAATGTAAGCAGACTCAGCATAAACAGCACTAAACTTTTGCTCCCCTGCAGCTCTCAGCTCCTTGTAAAATCTACTTGACACTCAGCTGTATCTCTTAACTTTGCAGCACAAGAAATCTGCGAAAAAGTCAAAATTTATTGTGGGGGGACAAAAGCCCAAAAACCAGGGACACATTTTAAACATTGCTTGTATAATGTTGGAAAGTTGCTAAATAAAATGCTGTGTTACCACCATACATTTTACTGCCAAGTCTTGAACCCAGGGGACCCTGCACAAAACAGTCAGGGCAACATACCACTATGCCAAATTAGCTGTTTTGTGAAAGAGAGGAAGACTGAAACTTAAATGGCTACAATTTAGTGAAATCAGTTCTCACCATAGCTGTCAACCTCTTAGCACAAAATGCCTGAACAAAGCCAATAATGGGGGAATACAGCCCCCAAATATATTCAGTGAATTCACTTCTCACCATAGCTCTCAACCTCTTAGCAAAAAAACAAGTGGCCAAAGCCAGTAATAGGGGAATACAACCCCCAAACATATTCAGTGAATTCAGTTCTCACCATAGCTCTCAACCTCTTAGCAAAAAAACCTGGACAAAGCCAATAATGGGGGAATACAGTCCCAAAAATAGGGACAAATTTCAAATCTCCATATTATAAACTTAGAAAATTGCTAGAATAAAAGGTTTTGAGTTACCATGTACTTTCTGAAGAATATGAAGTCTGAAATTCAAATGCCTGTTATTTTTTTATTTAACATTTGTTAACCGGGAAAGTTTGACTTGGAACAAAAGCCAATTTTCAGCAGAGCAGGGAGAAACACTCCAGACATGTCTTTGTAAGATGGGAGGACATGCAGATTCCACACAGAAGACACCCCAAACAAGAATCAAACCAGAGAACCTGTAGCTCTCAGGCAGCAATGCTACCAGTGCACCACTGCACTTCTGACTTTGCAAGGAAAAACACTCAGAAACCACAGATTTTATGAGGAACAGAACAAATATGAGGCAGAAATCTGCAAATTATTTACAAATGGTGGTGGGTAGGGAATTCAGGCCCTTGCCACCTGAACCCAAGTTACAGGGTTCAAGCCTTTACCCACCATGTGTTCTCTCTAGCCACCAGTATATAGCAAGTGGGGCATTTTAAACACCACACACCTCCACACACACCTCCTGAATGATTTCCTTAGCATACTGAATGCTTTCCCTGATGTACCTGAATGCTTCCGCAGCAGCACAAGCTAATGGCTCCTGAATGCTTCCTTAGCCTGTGCAAGCTAACTTCTGGTTCGGTGATGCAGCCCAGGGTCCTTCTGTTCTGTGCGGTTGTCACCACACAGACTTCTGGGTTGCAGGGCAGAGATGCCTTCCTCCCCCTATCTGGACTGCCTAACACAGCAGTCTGGAGTACTGTGAGTACCAGGAACTCCAAGCACACATGGGTGGAGTTCTGGGACTCGTAATATTTTTATTGTATTTTCTTCTTTCTTTCTACAGGTGGGGGGGCTGCAGTCCTGCAGTCCTATAACAAAAACGTCCCTGGATATACATCTAATCATCAAGGTTAGTCTTGAAGGGACATTCAAGATGGCTGCACAAAATCAACAGCTTAATTTCAGCTTTCCCAGTGTGAAAAGAGATAAGGACCAGTAAGTCTGCCAGTTTTAGTAAATCCTATTACTGGCTAGTAAGTACACAGCCTGAATGCCAGCAAAAAGAAAATTCAGAGCCTGAAAGAAACTCAACTAAAAAAGTTGAGGAGAAAATAGAGAGTGGGAAATTTCTACAGTTGTTGCAGAAAGCAGTTCAAGCTCCAGCTCTGGTACAAGACATCCATCCATCCTCCTATCCATCCATCCATCTACAACCTCTTTACTCATTTTTACACAAGGTTGTAGTGTCACATCAACAGTGACAATAAAGTAGAGCCAAGGTTTACACTGCTGGATGGCTAGCCCTACCACAAGGTAGCTTTGGTATAAGACAAGGCTTCCAGTAACCTATAAGAAAAATAAATAAAATGTGTTCAGAGATGATTAAAATAAACAAAACAGTGAAGAAGCATATCAACTAAAATGCAAAAAGCTGGAAAATGGAAGATTATTTAAGTAGATATTCAGATGAACTGATAAAACTGAAAATCAGAATTCAAAATGAAAAAAAAAAATGGCTGAGTATGAGACTGGTCAAGAGGAGATGTTTCAAAAAAGGTAGAGTCTGGAGACAGAGCATGCAAGGGAAAACCTGAAATGTTCTGCTTTACCAGAGAAACTGGAAGGAATAGACTATTAATTTTAAGAAAGCAAAACTAAGCAACTGAACTGGTATTCCACAGCAGAATTTGTTAATTAAAAGGGCACAGTGTGTGTGTGCTGCAAACCTGGCCATGAGAAAGCAGTCAAGACCTATATTAGTAAAGGTGCAATCATACCTGCAGAAAGAGTTTATCCTAACAAAAATGTGGCAGAAGGGCAAAGTATTAAAAATTGGAGACAGTAGAGTATTTGTAGAAAATTATTATTCAATATGCAGTAGGCAGAAAGAAGCAAATCTACCCCAGTAATCAGGGAATGTCAAGAGGCAGGTGTGAGATTCACGCTATTGTATTCATCTTTCTTCAAAATATTTTTCCTGAAGGATCTAAGTCATTTTTGATGCAGAACAGGCTAAAGAGAAATTATAAATGTTTGTTCAACAAAAACTGAGACATCAAACAGAAAGGGACTCTGCTTCTCATTCTTCTGGTAATAAAGCTCAATGATTTGTTTTGCCAGTAAAACCTTTTCCAGTGTTCCAAAGGAGAATGCTTGAGAGACAGAAAAAAATCACAGGAGCTAACTAGAATAATTGGAAGTTCCTTGGACGAACTACAGACTGGGGTTAGAGGATAGTTCTGAACGGGAAGAAGACCACCAAAACTAACATTACTAAATAAATGTGAGATTATAAAGCATCAATCACATTTGTGAAATGTGGCTTTACAAGAAAAAGTGGAAGGAATGGACTTTTGTTGACTGTGTTAAATATGTGGGGGACTGAAAAGCATATATCCCACTTCATGTCATTAATGTCTGGAAGGATACTGAAAGGAAGATGAAAAGTAACTGTGAGTAAAACAATTTTTGTTCTTAATAGAATTTTATAAAACATTTCATGATATAAATTGCACATTATATAGTAAAACATTTTCAGTTACTGCATGGAATGAAGATACTGAGGTAGGCAAGTACTTTTTTCCTACTTTTTTTATTTTTAAGAAATGTAGGTATCACAATGTAAAAAGAGAAGAATGGATGGACAAAAGCATGTTTAAATTAACATGCTGTAATCTTGGGATATTGAAGTAGAGGGTGGGCTGTGGAAGTGCACATATTATAACATATGTAGAGCTGATATATTTTCTCCTACTTTTGCATAGGTGAATGTCTGGATTAAGGCCCTTGGCTTAATCTAGTAACATGTTTTTGTGTAAGCAAGTAAATAAGAGAACATGAAATGTAATGAAAAGTGTTCCCTTAGCAAATAAATACTCAGTGTGAGTTGAGAGGTTTGGAGCTGAGGGCAATCTTATCTATCTTAATCATACAACAGATTTTTTAAAATTTACATATAATTATAATGAAAAAGGTATCGCTTATTTGGATACCTACATAGGACATGGGGACGATGGATTTGTATCTCGTATATATAGAAAAGACACGTTTTCAAACGATTACTTGGAGTGTAGTAGTAATCATCCCAAACATGTGTTTAAAAACATTTTTAAGGGGCAGTGTATACAAGCTGCTTGTATGTCCTCTACTAATGAAATAATGCTACAAGAAGTACAACACATTAGGTCAATGTTCAGAGCCAGAGGTTATCCTGTACACTTACTTAATGATGTAGTGGGGTACATCAGCTCAGAATGGGGTGGGAAGTATAAACCTTTACTAGGTAATTTCATTGTACAGAGGAACAATGAAAAGAAGGACCAATTTTACAGGGTATGTGTCTTAACGTATTCACTTGCAGTGAAATATATTGAGAATATTATTACACAACATTGGAAGTTGATCACTATGGATGAAAATATAGTACAGAAAGTAGGTACGTTCCCTAAATTTGTTTACAAAACAGGTCCTAATTTGAAAATGATGATTGAATATAACACACAAAATGATGGACATAAGAAAAAAGCCACTGTGAAATGTGGTACTTGTAAACAGTGTAGATATATTAATGAGAAAGAAGAATTTAAATAAAAAAATTTTAATGGAACATATATTAAGGGAAGAGCAGGAAACTGCAACACATAATTTGTGGTATATATAGCTACTTGTGAGGCATGTTCCGCGTTCTACATAGGGAAAACGGAAAGAAAGTTAAGACGTCAATAAATATGACCATATGTATTGTATTAAGAAAAAAGATAAAAAGAATGCCCTATGTAGACACATAGTACAAAATGGGGACACACACAGTTTTAAATTCACTATAATAGATCAGGTTGAGATGACAACAAGGGGTGGTAATGTGAAGGGTATGTTAGCCAAAAAGGAGAGTAAATGGCAAATATTCACGGATGCTGTTAGGTCACCAGGCATAAATGACTTTATTAGTATAAAACCGTTTTTAAGCCTGGTATAGAGATTTTCACATATGTATTTATACAATACCATATAAGTATTCATGTTCATTTCAGTTTAAGTATTTATCAATTGTACATTTATATATTTATATCTTTTACATTTTAATTTTTAATTTTAAGTATGTTAATATGATGTAGGAGTGTGTAGGTGACATGTAACAAGATCATAGTGTACATATATACGTTTAGTAGATGTTACTAGTATTGTAATAACATACAGATTTTAAATGTTTTAGCACAGTATTTTTATTTTTATACATACATGTAATTTTATTAACTGTGTTCAATAAGTATTGTTAGATAAGGAAGGACCACTTTAAAGTTCAAAAAGTTTTGGCACCAAAATTGAGTACAAAAGTGAAATTGGAGAAAAAAATGGCAGTTCTGATGAAGTCTGCGTAAGACAGATGAAAGCGCTTAACTCTTGTTAATATTGAGTCCGTCCTGGATAAATTGTGTTGTATCATTCTATTCTTTCAATAAATTGTAAATTGTGACCTGTTCCAGCTGGGAAGTCGTTGTGCTGTCCTGTACCTTTGGCTGATTTACGTTGTTGTTCCTTTTGTATTTTTAAGAAATGTAGGTATCACAATGTAAAAAGAGAAGAATGGATGGACAAAAGCATGTTTAAATTAACATGCTGTAATCTTGGGATATTGAAGTAGAGGGTGGGCTGTGGAAGTGCACATATTATAACATATGTAGAGCTGATATGTTTTCTCCTACTTTTGCATAGGTGAATGTTTTGGATTAAGGCCCTTGGCTTAATCTAATAACATGTTTTTGTGTAAACAAGTAAATAAGAGAACATGGAATGTAATAAAAAGTGTTCCCTTAGCAAATAAATACTCAGTGTGAGTTGAGAGGTTTGGAGCTGAGGGCAACTGTACGTTTTGTTTTTATGTTTCCATGGAGAAAGCTGTCTACAGGGGCAGACAATACAAGCTAGAGCATTTTTAAGTCTAGACGTGAATGTGTTCTGAAAGCATACATGATGTTTTTCACATCTGAGAGGGGATAAAGATAAAACAAGAACAGACAGCAATTCATGTAAGTAGAAGCACAGGCTGTAACATGCACCCTAGGATGGATAACCCTAATTCTAGGTTAGATAATGCTTGTAAGTACAGCTATTGGTTTGGAGCAATTGTTGCTATCAGGAGGGTAAAACTTCATTATTTGAAGATGTACATAGTTGTGTGTGTATGTTTGTTTTAAATTAATAGGTTATGGAGGTTTTCTGGGGGTGTGTTTGTTTTTTGCCTGAGGATTTTCATTAAAACAAAATTTTTGTAAAATGTGAAATAGGTTCAAATGGGGATGATAAGAAACAACTGTATATAAGATTAACCTACCAAACATTAGAGGGTACATGTAACACAAAATCAGGAAACAGACATTTAAAAATGTTGTCGTGTATAATAGTTGGCAATAATAACTTCTTATCATAACGGCTACACTATTGATATTATTTTGGAACATTAATGGCCTCGTGTATAGACAAAAAGGAAGGAGTACTAAATGATATTAAGAAATATAGAGTGCAAATAGCAATGCTATAAGAGACACACTTGCAAAAAAGATATTATGTGAATTTGATAAAGAAAGGATTTCAGAATGGATATTCAGTAGAGTATCAGGGACAAAAGAAAATGGGAGTATGTGTGCTAATTTCAAGAGGAGCTCCAATAGTGATAGAAGAGGAACAAAAAGATAATAGTAGATCTGTGGTAATAAGGGGATACTGGCAAGCAGGCAGGATTACTCTGACATGTATTTATATTCCACCTAAAACTGCTATTATGGAGATTAAGAAAAGTTAAGGAGAAATAATCAGCTTTCGGCAAGGAATATTACTTATAGGTGGGGACTAGAATTTGATTTGAAACAGTGAGGCTGTACCTGGAGGACCTAGAAGGGAAAATGTAAGAAAAGAGGACAGACGTCTGAAGATATTTATGAAAAGACTTGGTATGGAAAACGTGAATTCAGTAGTAGGAAATTAGACAGAAGTTACATATTATTCCAAAAGTACAATAACTGGGCTAGACTAGATAGACATTATATTTCACAAAAACATGTGCATTTAATTGAAAGCTTTGACACATATCAAATAACTGTTTCTTATCATGCAACAATAAAAACTAAAATAAACATAAAAATGAAGGGTTATGACATAAAAATGAGATACTGTGTAGTGGAAATTATTCAAGTTTTTTGTTAGGAAAGCTAGACATTTCCTCATAAGTGATAGCTGTTGAGTCAAAATGAAAACGGAGCTTAAAAATAGGACAGAAATAAAAGAAAACGTGATATAATTAAGAGGTATTAGGAATTATTTAGAATGGCTGTCAAAGGTTAAAGTAATGCAGAATAAGGGGACTCTCAGAGAACAAGAAGGGGTGCAACTGCAGAGTTCTAAAGAGAAAAATAAGAGAGCATTTGGATAATATGCAGGAGTGTATAATATTGCTGTTAAGCAACTTTTTTGATAAATCCAGAGCACAAAACCTTTTAGTACAATGATTTGGGCAACCAAAAGTAGAAGTGGCTGTCACCAAACTTTGGGAGCCTATAACAAGAAAAATAATAAGAGATCCTGTACTATATTTAGAGATATTTTGGAAATTTTACAAAAATTTGTGTAAAGCAGAGAAATGTGGAAATCAAGAAAGAGCACAAATGGATACATTTATGGAAGACTTAAGTTTGCCAAGGTCAATGGTAGGTGAGGCTCAACAACAGTTAAGATAGAAAGAGATGAGATAAAAAAAATTAACGTGCAATAAATCTACAGGAAAGACTCTAGGAATAGATGACATTCCTGTGGAAGTGATAAAGATCTGGACAGTTTTATTTAAAGATATTTTAAAAGGAGGGGAACACCAAAATCCTGGAAGAAAGCTGTAATACACCCATCATACCCAGCTTCATAGGTTCCTATTATATAATCAAAGACGCAATCCTTCGAATGCATCTTGATCGAACTTGAAAGCACAAAACAGCAAAATAGCAAAATAGCATATAAGCAATTTCTTTCCCTGTGAAAAAAATTGCTTGGCTGTCTCGGTTACTTGCTGTTTTCCTCACTGTAGTGCAATCTCGGAGTTGGTATATTTAAGTAGGGGGTGTGGGGGCGAAGCTCCCCACTTTATGTAATGTTTTGAAGTTTTTATGTTTTTTATTTTTTATTTTTGTGGAACAGTGATTTTGTTTCCCTGGGAAAATAAATCGCTGCTCCAAGTGTTCGGGATTGTAAGCTTTTGCTTACATGGGGTCGATAAATCAGTGTTCGCTGATTTAATATAGACCCATCTTCACATAGGCCCATTTCAATTTTTAACTATGATTATAAAGCGTTTGTGTCTATAATAGCTGAAAAAATGGCAAAAGTGTTGCCAAAATTGATAGATATGGATCAATGTTGTTTTGTGGAGGCAAGGCAAACATTTGACAACATTAATAGAACAATGATGAGCCAGATTGAAGCTGAGTGTAAGAAAATATCACTGTTGTTGGTGGGTCTTGATGAAGAGAAAGTATTTACCAGAGTAAGCTGTACTTTGATGAGTAGGACAATAGAAGCATGTGTATTCCTTAATACAATAATAAGGTTAATTATGAAGATAAATGAGGGATTGGAGGGAAAAAATTAAAGTGTGCGGGTTCCTCTCTGACAAGTTGTATCTGAACAGAGGAAAAAGTCGGTGTTGTTCTCTTTTTCTTTCCTCTGTTATTTGCTTTATTTTAGAGCCATTGGCAAAGAAAATAAGGGGCTCAGATATTCTAGGATATAATTGGTATGATAATCAAGAAAAGTTGACCTTATTTGCAAACAATATTATTTAGCACATGATAAAATCAGAAAAGGACATCTCAGAGTTGTAGAGCATCTTGAGACAGTTTGAAGCCTTTTGGGATATAAAATTAATGAAGATAAAACAAAGGCTGTTGCTGTAAACAATGTACCACACATGAATTGGTTCAGCAATACCCATATTTATGGGGACACGATAAAATGAAGTATTTAGTAGTATGGGTTAAAAATGATTCTGTACTGGCAGTTAAGTATATGTGGGAAGAGGCTAAACAAAAGATAAAACAAAGACTGAGAAACTGGAAGCTCTTGTTTATGGATATAGATAGCAAGATGCAATCAGTGAAAATGGGTTTAGTCCTTTTAGTTTTATATAGAGGTCAGATGTATTTTTATCGACCAGAGGAGAAGTTGCAGACAATAATTAATAAAGAGTTGAAGGAAAGTATCTGGGAGGAAGAGAGGGTAAGAGTCAAGTGGGATAAGTTGATCCTTCTAACAGAACAAGGTGGTTTAGGATTACTTGATTTGAAGGGATATTTTAGAGCTACGGAATTAAGGCTCTCATACATAACACCAGCAGAAACATATAATTCAAAATGAAAAGGGATGATTATGAAATGGTGGGAAATTCAGGAAATAAGGAGAGAGTGAGATAGCTGTCAAATGTAGATCCTTAAGGAGAATAACAACAGCTATATGGAATATTGGATTCCTAAAGTAGCAGAAAGTATTCTAAGAACTAAACCAACATGAGAATTGCCAATAGGGATGACTGTAATTAGAGATACAGATAATGGGCAAGAGGGGGGTGACATTTACTGGAGAGAACTGGCAAAGGAACCATGGTATTCAGAGCAAATAACTAGACAGAGAAAGGTAATAGAATGGAAATAAGCCAAGAAGACATTTGGACTGCAGGCTACAGACTCCCTTCCTTATCAAGGACAGACATCAGTGTACAGGGAAAGAGAATGGGATACCTTCCTTATGAAGGACAGACATCAGTGTACAGGGAAAGAGAATGGGATACCTTCCTTATCAAGGACAGACATAAGTGTACAGGGAAAGAGAATGGGATAGGGGAATCCTAAGTGAAAGACCTGCTTTGGTAGAGTTTTTAGCTAAATCTAGAACAGAAGCTGCTGTTAAAAATGGATAATTAGTAGGGCATATAAAATACTGCACTAAAACTATAGGAATTAATTAGAGGAAGTTAGAAAACATTGGGAAGAGAGATTGTATAAGCAATTCACAAAAACAATAGGAGGACATATGAATAGCTCCCAAGTAGGCAACAAAGTCTAGGACATTTAAGTTTTTTGCTTGGAAGTCTTTGGATATGTATTTTTATACCCGAAGCAGACTCAAAATAATTTTTTCTCAAGTAGATGGCAAATGTTGGATGTGTGATGGAAAAGAAATGGGTAACAGAAAACATGTATTTTCAGAGTGCAATAAGCTGGCAGACTTCAAAAACTTCCTACAGAGTACTCTGATAGAAATATTGGTTGCAACTAAGGAAATTATTTTTGAGCTGAGTTACAAGATCAGAACTGATTGGACATAGTAAGGCCTTGTTAAGTTTAGTTCTGGTGGCTGCAGACAAAGCAATTACAAGAAAATGGATATCAGAGTCTAAACCAGCTGTATTTAAAGTATTAAATATTGTAACAGAGACAAAAGAGCTGGACGTGAAATCTGTAGAAAAGGGTGGGAGAAAATTACACACAAAAAAATTAAGATTGCTGGAGTAATACATGCAGAATTGTGTTTTGGAGGAGGAACAAAATTTAAGGGAAAGCAGGAAAAGAGCAATTTATGTAATCTGGATTGATGATAGTTACTAAAAAAATCATATGTGATCATACTGCTCAACCTCTTAAAGCAAGAAATCTGGACAAAGCCAAAAATAATGGGGGAAAGACCAAAAAATAGGGGCAGGTTTTAAATACTTATAAACATAGAAAGTTGTTAGACTAGCAGGCTTTGCATTACTGTGCATTTTTTGAAGGATATAAAGTTTGACACAAATATATGTTATTATTTAATGACTTCAATCCTCAGTGATTTGCCAGAAAACCACAAATTTTATGAAGAGCAGACTAGAAATATGAGTCAAAAATCTGGACATTCTAAGAAATTCTGGACATGGTAGATGTGTATGTGATGTGTAATGTAACTAGCAGCATGTTAATATGGTTTGTATTCTTGCATCTAAATGTATATTTGCCTATCGTAAGTGATAATTCAATACAGGCATTAAAAACATTACTCTTGAAGGATGCAAGGGTGTCACCCTTTTTAACATATAAGAGCAATTTATTCTAGATGTGGGGTAAATGTTGTGTAGCAATGCTGCCCCCATCATGTTTTTTTTTTATGTCGGTGAAGGTTCAAATGTGTAGATAAAGTGTTAGTGGAACTATTTGTTTTACAGAGATGCAAGCAATCATGAATCATGGGTGCCTTGGTCAAAAGGGAATTACCACCAGAGTTCTGGAGAAGCCTTCTGGATCTTTAGATAAACCCTGGACATCAGTGGAAAGGGTAGAAAAGCATACAGCATGAGAATGAGAAATCATCTGTGTTCAAGGTAGAGAGTCCTGGAGCAGAATTTCTTTATTTGTCTGTTCTGACAGGAGGCAAACAGATATACTTGAGATGTTCCCCAAAGTTGGAGCAGTTATTTGAAGGCACCAGGATGAAGTTATGTTTCTTGTCCTGCTGGGCTTGTCTGCAAAAATGTTTTGCTCTGATGGAAAGTATGAATTCTGAAGCATCAAAATGAGCAAATTTGATACCTTCCTGGCTATCACAACAAGTCTGTAAAGGGGGTAAGATCTGACACTCCACTGTGTGTGTATGTACCACACGACTGTGGTATTGTCTGTGTACATCTGAAAAAGTCCTGGGGACCAGACACAATTCATGGCCTTCAAAGAATTAATTGATAACCACCAACATCGTTATGACACTTATGTGCTTCTGTCTGTCTACAGACTCCTACAGCTGTCTATAAGCAGCAACTGTGATCTTTTACAGACAGCTTGGTAAATTAATTTTCAAACTGTTTATTTTTATTTTTTGTTAAGTAGAAGAAACTACTTTTAAAAACAGAACAGTTTGACGATTATAACCTGTGTATAAGTGGTTGCTTAATGACAGCTTGCAAACTGTAAAATAGTTCTTTAAAAACGGCTTGACAGTTTATAAGCTGTCACTAAGTGATTGGGATAGTTTAGTTATAGTTGGGAGTGCAAAATGGGTGCATTGCCCAGGCTGCCAAATTCCCTTGCTACAACTCTGTGTTTAATAGCTCTGTCCTATAGCCATATTTTCTGTCCAGCCTCCATCCATCATATTTAGTTTTACTGCCACTCATTTTTTTATTTTCTCTGCTCCATTATGTAATTATATAACATCTCATTTCTCTTCCCGACAGAAATGGATGTTTTTCCCTCTATCATCATCATAATGCAAAATTCCAATACCAATGTTGTCTTGTTCTTTTACTTGGTGGCTTTTCAGTTGCCTGCCCATACTGTACATTTGATCTGGGACACTCCACCCATTACAGTGTCATTAATTCATTCTACCTAACACAGAGAGAACATTTGTGAAGGCCAACCCACTTAGATTCTTAACCTTGAATTAACTTCCGTTACAGCTTTCTCCTTTTCCACTTTACTAAATTAAAAAAAAAAATCTAAGCTTGTTTTCCCCCTTTCCTGTAAGCTGTAATGAGTCTAGTCCAGATACAGATTTGCTGTAGCCAGGACTGTTTGTAAGCTGCTGAGCCCCCAAGCCTTTCTGTGCTGGAGGAAAGCCTTCTAGCTTATTAGTGGGAGTGGTAAGCACTAGGTAACCTATCTACCACATAGGGAGTGGTTTCTGGCCCTGAAATTGTAGTTATTGTACATTTGGGCAGTTTTTCCATCTCTCTCAATGTTCTGATTTAAAAGCCTGCATTTGCACTTGTCTCCCCCCTCTCCTGTAACTATAGTCCAGATACAGATTTGCTGTATCCAGGACTGTTTGTAAGCTCATGAGCCCCCCCCCCCAAGCCTTTCTGTGTTGGAGATTCATAGGTTCATAGGTTCAGAGGTTGGTACTAGGCTATTGGCCCTAGGGCCTATACAAGCCTAGCCATAACAATTCCCTGGCTATTTCTTCCCACAATATTTACTTACCTGGACCCCTGTTTAGCAGGGCGATGGTTGTGATCCCCGGGGTGACTTTCCTATCTCCCATCCAATCGTCAAGGTTCCTTTTGAAGAGGACCGAAGATGCGCTCTGCTTGACATGTATGGGCAGTCTATTCCAGAGTCTGGGGAGTTTCTGGGTCAGGAACCTATCCCTCCAACATGTTTTGTTCATTGTGATGAGAAGGTTTTGATCCCTTGAGCATGTGGCTCTGAAGGATTTGGATTTCTTTAAGTGTAGCATGTCCAACAGCTCTAGGTTTGACATGGCCTTGTATGTTAAGCAGAGATCACCTCTGAGTAGATGATATGTGACAGAGTATAGCTGGAGTTATTTTAGACGGTCAGCATAGGGCATCTGCTTTAGGCCTGTGATTTTTTTTAGTGAGGTATTTCTTCAGCTTTTCCAGTTGTTGCAGATGTCTTGAGAGGTAAATACCAAACGGGGCGTTGTATTCTATAATGGGTCTAATGAGGGATGAGTACAGTGGGACAATTACCTCCTTTTTTCTGGAAAGCCCTTAGTGATGAGGTGTGCCACATAGAAGGATTTCCTGACTGTTGTGGCAATGTGGTTATCGAAGGTGAGACCACTGCCCACCTGTGTCCCTAAGTCTGTTATCACACATTCGGTGTTTCGTGTACTGCCACCTATGTGGTAATTCATGGGTTCATGTTTTTTCCCAAAGGGGATAACTATACATTTCTTGGCATTGAGCTTGAGCCCATGGCTCTGGCACCAAGCATTTGTTTCTGTAAGGCCCTTTTGTAGAATATCCACATAATTTGGGGATACAGTAATGGCTCCCAGTTTGCAGTCATCTGTAAACTTTGTTAGTCAGAGTCCCTTAGTGTTGGCCTGTGCTTCAGAGAAGTAGATGCCAAACAAGAACGGTCCCAGGAATGAACCCTGAGGTACTCCACTTGTCACTTGTTTGGAGCTGGATTTGGAGGTGGCTACTTTTACGGTGTGGGTTCTGTCAGTAAGCCAGATGGCAACCCATTGAGTGACGTAGGAATTAATAACCAGCTTAGTAAGGTTATCTATTATTCCAGAGTGGGGGATAGTGCCGAAGGCCTTGGCGAGGTCTAGATAGGCTGTGTGGACTGCCTTACCCTCGTCCACAGTCGAGACTGATTCGAAGAATTCAATCAGGTTCAGGAGACAAGATCGGCCCTTCATGAACCCAAACTGGGTGGGGTCCAGTGTTTGAAGGTTGCCAATGTCTTTGTTTATAAGTTTCATGATAATACGTTCTATGGCCTTGCAGATCAGGCTTGTCAGACTGATGGGGCGTTAGTTCCCAGGATCCAAGGTGGATCCCCCCTTGTGGAGTGGGATAAATGTAGCCGTGCACCACTCAGTGGGCACGAAGCCTGAGGTGAGGCTATGATTAAACATGACACTTAGGTGAGATGCCTGTTTATTTTGTAGTTCATGTAGTACACAGCCCGGGATGTCATCTGATCCCTTGGATGCTGTATTCTTAGCTTTGGAGAGTGTGGTTTTTACCTATGTGGCAGTTATTACTGGAATTTGGCAATCTTTCAGTATTGAGATGGGCCCTTTAGGGGGTGAGAGAGGGGGTGAAGTTGGCACTGAATCGATCTTCCAGGATATTGGCAATATCCTTGGGATCAGTATATGTAATGCCATTCTGTTGTAGCTCAAAGCAGATCTGAGCATTGCCATTTAGATTCTTGACATAGCTATAGAATGCCTTGTGGTTGTCTTTGGAATCTTTAGCAATTTTATTTTGGTAACTAGCTTTGGAGGATTTTATGAGGGATCTCACCTTCTTACTGAGGCTGGTAAGGGAGTTTTTTGCATCCTGGGGTTTTCCTCTTTTCTGCAACAGTTTCTTCCTTTTGTTGTAAAGTTTGTTTATGGGAGGGGACCACCAGATTGGCTTCCTTTTTTTTTGGGGAAGAGTGCCTTGGTTCTATTTGGGATGCATGATTCATGCATGAGTGAATGTGCTCATATAGTGCCTTAGTGTAGGATTCAGCAGTCGAACTTTCAGTTCCTGTCTGCATGTGGGTTATGAAGTTTGTCACTTCTGACTTGAGTAGCATGAAGTTGGATTTGGAGAGGTTTTTTTACGGAGGTTTGCTTACTGGGGGGTGGGGGAGGGATGTGGATGTCAAGTGTGATTAGTTTATAGTCAGACCTGACCAACGAGGGGTTGACAAGAGGTGTGACTAGGTCTAGGATATCGGAGCCCCTGGTGGGACAATGGATTAGTTGATCCAGGGCATTGGAATTTATGAATGCCAAGAGCCATTGGGCAAAGGTGTTGGTACATGAGTAGTTTTCCCAGTTAATGGCAGGGTAGTTGAAATCACCCAGTAATATGGTGTTTGGTTGTATCTTAATATTTTCCAGTATGTTTAGAAAGGTGTAGTGAGAATCTTGGGGCACGGTAGGGGATATGTAGCAAGCTACAATTTGGATTGCAGTCTTACCTAGTGTTAGTTGCACCTGGAGAATTTCAGATGCATTGTGTTGGGCAAATAGCCTGGTGGTGTGAAGATCCTTGGTGAATATGGACACTTCTCCACCTTTAATGTTTCGGTCCTGGTTTGCTGACCAATTAGTGTGGTAAGAGTTGTAGTCTAGTATTGCAGCAGTGCTCTCTGGAGCCTTGAGTCAGGTCTCAGTTAGTGCACAGATATCGATGTTCTCCATTTTTAGGAGTGCCTTTTGAAAGTGCATTTTGAGGTTTAGACTTCTAGTATTGAGTAGCATTACCTTCAGATTTTGCATGCTTGTATCTGTTGCAGTAGTGGTTTTGTCCTTTGAACTTTGCCTAAAAAAGGCAGTATAACGGTGGCAAGAGCATTAGCCAGTAACCTGAATCCCAGGGGCGACAGTTGCAGACCATCTCTGGCAAAGCATTGTGGTCTGTCAATCATGTCGCCGCAGGCAGACAGATACTGGATCCCATTTGAATGACACCAGAAGCTTAGCCAGTTGTTGAAGTCAATCATTTTGTCCTTATACTGTGATATAATTCTGGGTGAAGGCAGGATGCTACTCAGGGCTAGGGTCTTACCTGCCTGGACCACATGATCCGAGAGCTCTTCCATGTCTCTTTTCATGTAGTCCAGGGAGGTCCATCTCAAATCATTCACTCTAACACGGACAATGACAGAGACATATTTGTACTTGTTGTGGAGTGACTTGAGTGCATGCATTATGTGGTGGATCCTGGCACCCAACAGGCACCTGACTGTAATTTTCTCCTTGTTCAGCCTGGTCAGTGGAACATCAGTGTGCCTGACTATAGTGTCACCTATGACTAAAGTGTTGGGTACGTTGTCTTGCCTTAGGGGCTGTTGTTGGATGGCACACTGGTGTTGTGAGCTATGTGACACTTTGGTTGTGACTGGTATTTGCGTTTCAGTTTCGGAGGTCCTTGTTGCTTTGGCAGGTTATTGTCAAGGGCCTCCACATATGAGGGTTTAGTGTTGTTATGTGAGTGTGTTGGTGGTTTGGGTTTAGAAGGGCTATGTGTTGCTTGAGGTGTAGTGTGGGTGTTAACCTTCTCCTCTTGACTGTCTAGCACAATCTTGGGTGGAGAGAGCTTTGCTTCCAGTTTGGCTATGTAAGTACATCTCTCAGAGGTTGTAGTGTTGGGTGGTAGAAGTAGAGAGTTGTCTGTGTACATGAGGCAATTCCTGCAAGAGGGAAGCCTTCTAGCTTATCAGTGGGAGTGGTAAGCACTAGGTAACCTATCTATCACATAAGGAGTGGTTTCTGGGCCCAGAAATTGTAGTATTGGCTGATGGGCAATTTTTCCATCTCCCTCAACTTTCTGATTTAAAAGCCCGCATTAGCACTTATATCTCCCCTTTCCTGTAACTAGTCTAGTCCAAATACAGATTTGTTGTATCCATGACTGTCTGTAAGCTCCTGAGCCCCCAAGCCTTTCTGTGTTGGAGGGAAGCCTTCTAGCTTATCAGTGGGAGTGGTAAGCACTAGGTAGTATATCTACCACAAGAAGAGTGGTTTCTGACTCAGATTTGTGGTTTATTGGCCTTTTGGGCAGTTTCTTCCATCTCTTTCAACTTTCTGGCTTAAAAGCCTGCGTTTGCGCTTGCATCCCCCCTTTCCTGTAACTAGTCTAGTCCAGATACAGATTTGCTGTGTCCAAGACTGTAAGCTTCTGAGCCCCCCAAGCCTTTCTGTGTTGGAGGAAAGCCTTCTAGCTTATGAGGGGGAATGGTAAGCACTAGGTAGCCTATGTACCACAAGAGGAGTGGCTCCTGGCCCAGAAATTGTAATTTATTGGCCGTTTGGGCAGTTTTTCCATCTCTCTCAACTTTCCAGCTTAAAAGTCCACATTTGTCCCACTCACTAGGTTGAATAAGGAGAAAGTAACAGTCAGCTGCCTGTTAGGTGCCAGGATCCGACACATAACACATGCACTCAGGTCGCTCAATGACAGGTACAGATATGACTCCATCATTGTACATATGGGTGTGAATGACCTGAGACGTACCTCCCTGGACTACATGAAAAGAGACATGGAGGAGCTCTCGGATTATGTAGCCCAGGTGGGTATGACCCTAGCCCTGAGCAGCATCCTACCATCACCCAGAATGATACCATAGTACAAGCAGAAAATGATTGATTTCAACAACTGGCTAAGTTTCTGGTGCCATTCGAAGGGGATCCAGTATCTGTTTGCTTAGGATGATATGATTTACAGACCTCAATGCTTTGCCAGACATGGCCTGCATCTGTCACCCCTGGGCTTCCGGATACTGGCCAAGGCTCGTGCAACCATTATAGTGCCTTTTTAGGTGGTGTTCCAAAGACCAAATTACCACCATAACAGCTACAAACAAATACAATCTGAGGGTCATGTTGCTCAATGCTAGAAGTCTAAATCTCAAAATGCACTAATTCGAGGCACTCCTTAAAATGGAGAACATTGACATTTGTGCTGTAACAGAGACCTGGTTCAAGGCAGCAGAAAGCACCACTGCACTACCAGGCTATAACTCATTCCACACCTGTCGGCCCCAGAACTTAGACCGAAGCTCCAAAGACAGTGGTGTCTCCATATTCATAAAGGATGCGCACACCTCCAGACTGGTAGCCCAACATAATGCATCAGCGATACTTCAGGTACAGCTAAAATTGGGTAAGACAGCGATTCAGGTCATAGCTGCTACAGGTCCCCAACCATATCCCAAGACTCACACACCATGTACCTAAGCACCCTGGAGAATATTAGGGTCCAACCTAACACTCTCTTACTAGGCGACTTCAACTACCCCTTCATTACCTGGGTAAAGTACTACTCATGTACCAATACACTTGTCCAACGTTTCCTGGAGTTCATTAATTCCAACGCCCTGGACCAGCTCATTCTTACCCTCACTAGAGGTAGCAACATCCTTTACCTGGTCATTACTAACATGGGCAACAGTTGCTCTACACCAATAGTCAGCTCCTCCCTGGTTAGATCCGACCACAAACTAATCACCTTGGAAATCCACATCCCTCCCACACCCCCCCCCCCAGCAAAAGTAACCACCATGAAATACTTCTCCAAAACTAACTTTGGGATCCTAAAAACAGAAGTGGCTAACTTCATGGCACCCATGCAAATGGAGAATAGTTGCGTGACTGCAGAATCATACACCAGTGCACTGTACGAACACGTACACAAATGCATGGATCTCACCATACCCAACAGAACCAAGACACTCTCCTCCAAAAAAAGGAAGCCAATCTGGTGGTCCCCTGCCATAAACAAACTCTACAACAGAAGGAGGAAACTGATGCAGAATAAGGTGAAGTCCCAAGACTGGAAAAACTCCCTTATCTGCCTCAACATAAAGTTGAGATCCCTCATCAAATCCTCTAAAGTTAGGTATGAAAACAGAATTGCAGCAGATAGTAAAGACAACCACAAGGCCTTCTATAGTTATGTAAAGAATCTCCATTGCAATACCCAGATTTGCTCTGAGCTACTGCACAATAGTACCTCCTATACCGAGCCAACAGATATTGCCAGTATACTGGTCCACAAATTCAATGTCAACTTTACCCCCTCCCCCACCAAAGGACCAATCACAATACCAGTAGATTGCCAGGCACTCGGTATTACTGCTGCACAGGTTAAAACAGCACTGTCCAAGGCCAAGAATACAGCTTCTATGGAACCTGACAATATCCCTGGTTGTGTTCTACATGAACTACACTGGCACCTCACCTGTGTGCTCTGTTTAATCACAGCCTTATCTCAGGCTTTGTCCCTGCTGAATGGCGCACTGCTGCAGTTATCCCTCTCCACAAAGGAGGAACGACTACAGACCCTGGGAATTATCGCCCCATTAGCCTGATGAGTCTGACATGCAAAGCTACGGAACGTATCATCATGGACCTAATAAACAAGGATATAGGAAATCTCCAAACTCTGGATCCCACACAGTTTGGTTTTGTGAAGGGTAGATCATGTCTGCTCAACTTGGTTGACTTCTTTGAGTAGTCACCAGAGCTGTGGATGAAGGCAAGGTGGTTCATACAGCCTACCTTGATCTGGCCAAGGCTTTTGATACAATTCCCCACTCAGGAATCATAGAAAAACTCACTAAGCTTGGCATCAACCCCTATATCATTAGGTCGGTTGCAAACTGGCTCACAGATAGAACCCACAGTGTGAAAGTAGCTGACTCCAAGTCAGACTGCTGATTAGTCACAAGTGGAGTCCCACAGGGTTCGGTCCTCGGTCCTCTCCTGTTTGGTATCTACTTCTCTGAAGCCCAGGCCAACACAAAGGGACTCTGGTTGACAACGTTCACAGATGATTGCAAGTTGAGAGCTATTATTAACTCCCCAAGTGATGCTGACATCCTACAGAACGGCCTCACTGTAACCAACGGCTGGTGTCAGAAGCTCAATGCCAACAAATGTGTTGTCATCCCCTTTGGGAAAAATCTGATTCCCATGAATTACCACATTGATGGTAGTCCACTGAACACAGAAGATGTTATAAAAGATCTGGGAACACAGGTTGACAGCAACCTCTCTTTTGATCACCACATTGCCACTGTGGTCAGAAAGTCCTTCTATGTGGCATATCTCATTACTAAGGGTTTTGCATCCAGGAAGAAAGAGGTCATTGTCTCCATCTACTCTTCCCTCATTAGGCCAGTCATCGAGTACAATGCCCCATTTGGTGTGTACCTCACTACCTGCAACAACTGGACAGGCCACAAAAGTACCTCACAAAGAGGGTCCTAGGCCTTAAACACTCGTCCTATATGGACAGGCTCAAAAAACTCCAACTATTCTCTGTCTCATATTGCCTACTTAGAGGTGATCTCTGCTTGACTTACAAAGCCATGTCTGACCCAGCTCTGTTAGAAATGCTACATCTAAATAAATCCCAATCCCTCCACACCACACGCTACAGAGATCTCAACCTCATTAGCACAATTAACAGAACATGCCGGAGGGACAGGTTCATAACCCAGGGACTGCCCATGCTATGGAACGGACTTCCCATACATGTCAAGCAGAGCACCTCGTTGATCCTCTTCAAGAGAAATCTTGATGAGTGGATGGGAAACAGAAAATTCACGCCGGGGATAACACCAGTGGCTCTACTCAACAGAGGCACTGGGAACTAAGGTCGGGTAGCACTATGCCACGGTAATCCTATGGCTAGGCTTGTAAAGGCCCCAGGGCCATTAGCCTAGTACACACCTATGAACCTATGAACATATGAATTAAATTATTTCCAAAGTTTGCCATTTCACAGTGTGTTAACTACTTGATATGTAAATATCTTGCTGTTGTACTGTAGTCTAAAATAATTTAATCACCTACTGAAGCAAAGTTAAGTAAAATTCTCAAGGAGTTGGGAGCCACCCACTTGCTATGAGCAGTACTGAATTACACACATTTTTGATTTAAGAAATGGTTATACATGCTACCTTTTGCATTTTATTTTCTTGCTAAGGACGCTCCTGCAATGTGGGTGCAACCTCCGTTACATCATAATGGAATGAACACACACTCCTTAATTACACAAACTATTGTAGAAGCTACTATATTTCATTTCTACTTGCAGCAATTAGAGACCCATGCTTTCTTGAAAGGTTTTGTTGTTAGCTAGGGGCTGCAGGGAAAACTCAATACTCTGAATATTAGTATATATCATTCAGTAGTATTGAAATCACAGGGAATGGAACTGACTGAAGTAACTTGTTTGTATTACATATAATGCTTTGCTTTTGTATTTAAGTCAGTACCTGAAGCTATTCTTTACATCATTTTGCAGGTTTGCACATACAGAAAACCACAGCAGGCAAATGAATCTAACTCAAAACTGTACTATCATCTTAATATCCATCCATCTGTCTTTCCATCTGTTTTCAATATTCACTTTATCCAGTTCACGGTTGTTAGGCAGTATCTCATCTTCTATTTCAGCAAGAAATAGATGTAAGGCAGTATTCAGTTTTGAATGGGATGCCCAGTTCTTTGCAGGATGTCAATCACACACACATACGCAGACACTCACATACATCATTTGAAGCATTTCCATTTCACCTACACATATGTCTCTGTAAGGTAAAAAGAAACCACAGAACTTGGTAAAAACCCACACAAAAAGAAACAGCATGCAAACTCCACACAGACAGTATCTGAGGCAGGAAGTGAACCAGATGACTAAGTGCTGCGAGTCAGTAACAGTCAGTATTGCACCGTGTCACCTAGTATAATATTCTCTTTGTACAATGTTTGGTAGGTTGAGACTCATTGAAATGTCTGACTCTGGCCCTTGCAGACTTATTCTTGGAATCTAATGCATGATGCTCCATATGCAAATCCATCCATGTGGAATTGTGACCTACTGAGTTTTACATACAATAATAATACTTTCCTTCAGAAGATATTCCATAATTATCCTTATCAATGATGCAGACATGAACAGGTCAGTGGTTTTCTGTAGCTACACTGATGCTGTTTTGTATTATATAGCCGCAGTCCTCCAATTACTATACGAATTACTGAAGTCAGCAGTTGTGTTTATATTTCACTAACTTGCTTTGGATACCAGAAGAATAGCTGCAATATACAAGTGAACTTTGATTAGCTGGCTTTTAGCAAACATGAAAAATACAGTATCAGTGTACTTTAACCTCATGATTAGTTTTTATCATTTTATGCCAGGGAAGTTTGTTTCCTGAGTAGCTGTGACTAAAAATGAAACAAAAACTAAAAATTCTGAGTTTGCAGATAAATAATTGTTGGTTTGCCCTTTCACAGCACTGTTCTTTGATTTCCTCATACAGTATAACTTAGCTATTGCTCTTATGCCCAGCAGTGTATCACCCACTATAGCTGCCCCTGTCTTAGAGCTCCCAAGTGTTTAGCCCACCACCCCAACTGCTGAATGTTCAGAAAAAACAGCAGCTTCTCTTCTGAGTGCAAGACACCAGCTGTGGAACTCACGTCTACATTCTAGAATATTATGTGGAAGCTGCTTCTCTGCAGTACTCTGATAACACCACAACAAATTTATTTTGTTTTCTCATGACCCCTGTTCTGCAAAGACATGCCATATCTACATTATTCCATCTCTTTGGAAGGCTTTTTTGGGAGACATGTTATTTACCTTCATCTACTCTATGTTTATTTCATGTATTCACGTCTGATAACCAGAAAAGTCACAGTGGTCAGAAGCCATTCTCAGTGGAGAACAGAAAAGCTCAGTAGGGATGTATGCAACCATAACACACTACAACAAGAATGACAAAAACATTTATAGTGAAAGACATATAAAATACAGAATGAAAAACATTAAAATCATAATGTATGGATAGCATTGCATAGTTACAAATATTGATCACGTCTGTGATGAACAATTTCTTAGAAGCCATTCAGTCAAGTCTGTTTGACTGCACAATATTCCAGTCACAATTCTGACAGCATTTTAATTTAGGTCAAAGCCCCTAATGCTACAGTCCCTGCCCCGTCCACTACCAATTATTATATATAGCTACAAGGTTGTCAAACCTTAAAGAAAGATATAGAAGCAAAACATAAAACAAAACTTTAGATAAAAGTACCAGTCAGTCATTTAGTTTCGACCAAACAGTCTTCAGGAAATTGGTTGTTGATTAGAATACTAACTCCCTCACAGTACAAAACAAGTAGAGAGAGAAAGATAAAAGACAGCGAATACTATTAGTCATTCGAATAACTTTAAAAAGACAAATCTTGCAAGTTATGTATTGTCTCAAGACATTATAAAGAAATTATTATGAAAAGAAATACACTGTACAAGGGATAAAAAAGGTTAAAAGCTCATACAGTTATGTGAAAGATAAAACAACATGTAAAATGTATACAAGAGATATACAAATAGTCACATGACACATAAAATATCATATACAATATTTACGTAATTGACCAAGGTGTTTAGCAGGCAATGCCGGTTTCACCCATGATCAGCACAATGGATATATTTAGGTAGATGCGGAAGCCTTGTATTACCAGAAAGTACTATGGGCTTTTGCAATTATATCATGTGGTATTAATTTATCTTACCCTTTTAAATAACTGCACCTTCTAACATACATTTCTTTAGATGGTACCACCACTCATTTTGTGCAGTAGCATGATTCTATAAGGAGTTCCTGAAGAACTATATGTATGCATGTCCCTGTACATGATGACACACATGCATTATAGAAGGATAGTGTGTGATTTCTCTCTCTCAAAGTGCCTATGAGGAAACCCAGGTATTATTTATTAAGAAAATATGCTTTTTGATGCAAGTGATGGCTATAAGACAAAAATAAATCATGTCCTGCTTTATGTTGCTAGCATGTTTTGTATATGTATATGTGTGTGTGTGTGTGTGTGTGTGTGTGTGTGTGTATGATTATTTATCAAAAAGTAATAGCAGCAAGAAGGTTTTAATTGTATAGCAGGTACCTTTTCCTATGGGGTAAAAAGATCTTACAGTGGTATAAAACCCAAGCTCTCTGGGTTTTGAGTGACTGGGCAACCCCTGCCATTGCATAATTACAAATAGTGAATAATTTCAACAGACTTTGGCTGACATTTATCATGTCATCTTCATGTGACAGCATCACAGCTATGAGTCCTGCACTGCTCCTACAGGTTGCAAGATGCACTGCTCTACAGTAATGCAGTTCATAGTAATACATACTCTGCAAGGTGCTGCATTGCATTATATAGTAATTTGCAGGTTTATGAATTGCTTACCTGGGCAGTTTAAACAACTGGCCAAGTGAGCACACTACCAACTTCTGCAATCCAACCCCCCCCCCCCCACACACACACACCTAAGGTTTAAGACTTTACAGACAATCAGTAAATGATCTTAGTCCTTATTACTAACAAACCACTTGTAAAATTTGTAAATGTCAAACATCCATGTAATTTTAAAAAAGAGTCTTGTTATTTAAGGAAGGACCAGGCACACCAATTCACAACAGTCACTAAGATGATATTATTGGCCTTGAGGTGTTTAATTGCTTATAACAAAATAAAGATCTATAAGTAAATATGTTTGTTTCCAGAAACATCTTGGATACACTGAGAAGGTTAAACATGCTTGCAGCAACATATATCATTAAGATGGAGGATTTGTGACCTGAACACAATTTTTTCTTCTAGTTGTCATTAAGGTATGTATGATGCAGAAGCAGATAATAAGCCCGATTGTAAGGGCATTTAACATTCTACCTCTCTCCCACTTCTACCTTCCCCCTCATTTGTTATTTATATGTCCATGCCCTGTTTAATGCCTTTATAATCTCTCTCTCTTTCTCCCCCACTACACTGTCTGTCAATCCATGCCATGCAGCCACACAGCTTTGTAAGATGAAATACATTTGGAGATATAGAGATTAGATAGTCCCTACCAGTCCTCTGCTTCTGTCCCTTCTAAATCTTCTCATTCGTGATTAGTTTGACCCCTTCAGATGGCCCTGACATCACTTTGTGCACCTGTATCATGTTCTCGGAAGGTGTCTCCACTGATCTTCCATGACCCTGACTTCATGTTCCTTGTATGGCCTCCAAAACTGCACAAAATAATCAGGGTGTACCCTGACCCAGGTCAGATGGAGCACAGGTATTGCATTTTTGCATCCCGAGGTTATCCACCTGAGGATTCACCCAAGTATTCTGTTTGCTGCTCCTACAGCCCTATCACTCTGCTTTTGGTAGTCCAATACCATTCTGGTCTAATACAGGAGTGATCCATGCATCCATCCATCCATCCATAACTCCTTTTTTCTCATTTTTGCACATGGAGCCGGGGTGTCACTTCAACAGTGACAATCATCTAGAGCAAAGGTTTATGCTCTCATGTGGCTAGTCCTGCCATGGACAGGAGTGATCAACATCCCAAAATAATTTTAATGTAAATGGCAGATTTTGCTGTGATACAGAATGTATTGTGTATGCTCTGAAATGTCCTTATGACATGTTTTATAATGAAGAGAGCAAGAGGGCTTTCAAGTTAAGATTGCAGGAACATGTTAGAGATATAAGAAATGGTAAACTTCAAAGACCTCTTGCAAAACATTTTATACAGTATCATAATGGTCATCCGGATGGGTCACATTTTAGAAAAAGTTGAGCAAAAAGCTGTTTATATAGAAGTGAAAAAAAATCTCCCATATAAAGAGGATATTTGTACCCTGTCCCCTACTGGTATGAATGTAGACTGTAATTGGAAGGTCTTAATATAATTTTACTGATTGATTGTTTAATGAAATACAATTATGTACTTAAGAATGATATATAAAAGGTTTGTGTGGCAGTGTGATTTGAACTCCTTTGAAGGCATTTTTTCCAAGGTGCTAGAGATATTTTAATAAATTGTTTCCAGTATATTTGGGTGCTGATTGTTGTCGTATTTGTTATTTTAATAGTCTTCAGTGTTTGTAGATCCTAGACGAATTTCCTTGCACTATTCCCACCCATTCATCTCCCCCCAGCTGATATTAGAGTTGTTGTGACCTGTGTTCTGGGCTCAGCATTTATCTGTATCTTTTCTTAATTGTCATCTATATGCCAACTCTGTCAGTATGCCTAAATTAATTCTTAGGCTCTTGCAACCCTCTGTTGTGGTTTACCTATTAGCCATCAAAGGCATCTTTTTCAGCTTACCATTTACCAAAATGGTAAGCTGAAAAAAATTTAAAAAATGGTGAGTCAAAAATAAAAAATAAAAAAAAAAATAGAAAAAAAATCTTTTTTTTTTTTTTTTTTTGCAGGGAGGCAAGCTCTTCATCCCCAAAATTATACATACCAACTCCATGGTGACATCATAGTGGAGAAAATGAAAAAAACACTGAAAAATGCACTGCAGACTTGCACAAAAGAATACACTGCAGTGAAACTCATTATAACATAACATTCTTACACTGAAAACAAGCAAGTCAACTTTGACTGCCAAGTTTCCCCACTGTTGCTGTATGTTTCTTTGTGTTATAATTGAAGAGGACCATGTTCTCTGTTCCTATAGATCTGTCTGAAACAAGCACACTGAGGCACAGTGGACCCAGAACTGACCCTGCCATACTTCGCTGGTCATTTTCCTTACTTTCAACATCATGTTCACTATAAACCTTCTGTGCTTTGCCTCTGTAAGTTCCTTAGTACAGAAATCATGAGGTTGGAAAGCCCAACTTATTTAAAAAGGCTTCATAAATGATCATTATATTCTTTTTATTATTTGCGTAGAGGTATCATCTGCCTATATCTGTACTATAAGACAATGTCTGATCTTGTGCTATTTGAAAGCCTGTGCCCAGAAAACACTACTTGGGGAGTTAAAGTAGGGTCAGGGACCTAATACTAAAAATAAATATCAATAATATAAACAAATGTGAGAAATAAATTATGTAATGCTTCCAAGGCCGTATATATTAATGAAAACAATTTACATATATGGACAGGGTGATAGAAAGAAAGATATGCACAGATATAACAAACTTCACAGAACTATAATAATGATTCTCATCAATATTTATGCATGTATTTATCTATTTATTTGCTTATTTATTTTGCTCATTGTGTGTCATGCTTGCTTGGGAGACAGTCTTCATTAGCTAAAAACAATTTCTTAACTGTAACTTACAGGAAAAATATACATGCAAGAAACTGTAATGCCATACTGCAAAGGCGTTATAGACAAAACTGTTTTAAGAAATAATGGTCTTTAAAATTATTGATGCCACCTGGTCATGCTGCTTGGAAACACAGATGCTACATTGTTGTCTTTGTTTACCCAGTGCTCTTCACGGATTGCTGTAGCATTTTCCAGTGCCTCATAAACACATTCACAGGTGTTACCAGAAGTGTTGATTTGCACCTCTGGCCCAATCAGACATGCTGCTGCTGCCCCATCAGAACTGCCATTGTTCTGTTGTACATAACTGTACATATATCAAAATGTATTTAAACAGTTAGGAATGTAGCAAACATACAATATTTTCTGTGTTGGCCAATTTGTATGCTTTTCTAATTTTAACTCCCAGGTGAGAAATTAACACAAAACCCATTGACTATAAACATGACAAATTCAATTAATCAAAAAATACACTCACCAAACCTGTGAGTGGCAGTTCAAAAAATATATAATCTTTTGCAGAGGGTATGTCCCCCTGCAACTCCCCCTTGTATGGGTGATATCCTAACTCAAAGGCCATGCAGCTCATATAGCTATGGGAAAATATAAACATTGCAAGAGTAAAACAAGTGTTTGCCTTTAATGTGATTTCCCAGTACAGCATACAGACATAAAAACAATCAAGGAACAATTCAATTTGGGGAACTGCGTTCAGCGAGATTACATTCAATAAGACAGTGTTTATTAAATGGTACTGATATGCAGACTCACATACATGGAGGCCTGCTCTTTCTTTCTCTGGGAGTGTGTGCATTTGCTCACATGCTCCATGAAGCATGACATGTGAATGCGGCTTGCCAGAACTAACTGTACACACCAGTCCCAAACACTGTATGTGGCCTGTAGGTGTGGCAGAATGAAACCTGTCCCATATATTTTATGTGATGTTCCTTGAGTAGGTGCCAGCAGTACAGTGGACCAGACCACCTCTCACTTCCAGAAGGTGGGGATGACATTGGCCACTCAATCTCACCCTCCCACATCAGCTCTTCCAATGCCTGTATCACTAGTGAACCCTGGGTCATCTATATCATGCTTAGGGCTTCATCCGTTTGCAGTACACAGCTGATTACAGAGCTCCCTTTTATTTCTTGGGTTTGAAAGTATGACACTTGGTGGCCTTGAGTAAAGCAAAACCATACCTCACCTATGGAAACAACTTAACATCAACACCATGGCTTACAAAATGTATGCCTGGCTGCACCCAAGCCCACATGGCTTTGTAGTGTTATATATGCAATATACTGTATACCATCCAGATAAAGAGCTTAAGCAATTGCCTGCAAAAGAAACCGGGAAAAAGTGTTTTTGTGATACTCCTGACTCAGTAGATAAAGAAAAGTGAGCAGTGAAGGAAACTTGATGGAAGGCTGCAGACAGAAACATATTGAAAGTCTGCATGGATGATGACTATCTTAACTGCAAAATAAAAGAAAGACAGCGGTATCTGCAGAAACGTCTTTGGTACTGCATTCATGAGAAGATGCTCATTCAAGTCTCACTCATATTGCCCAAGTTTAGGTTGTAGCAAACTAAGATGTAAAACAAACATAAATCATGTATATAAGCCTGCAACGTTATAGCATCCCAATACCATGGTAATTCATTTTATAAACATACATTTGCCATACTGAAACTGTTACATAACGTTTAAACAGGACTGGTGTTTGAAACAAGCATGTATGCATTAAAAATAGACAGAAAACATGTAATCAGCAAAGACATTTACAAGCATTATACTCCATTGACTGGGGAGAGACAAAAAATTGTGATCAGATAGTTATGTCTGCTTGTAAAAGTCCCTTTTTCATGTCAACATTTAAATGACACATACTGACAGCACGTCTCCTATTCCAATCTGTCTACACCTAAATATGACACTTCATTTTGGAATGTAGATACATCAAATTTCTCTGTCATCCATAGGAATCTTGAACAAAACCCCCATAATGCTGTCAGAGGTCATGTCTAGGATGGAAAGAAAATGAAATACAATATTCTTTTGCCCAGATATAGCAAGTAAAGAAAGAGAGACTTGAAGAAAATTAAAATCTAAACAGAATAAGGTTAATACAACAATATTGACTATAGTAATTGTGTTATTTAATATGTGCAGATCGTTTTTTTCATCCTTAATTTCTATTCTTCTGTGGCATTTCCTTTTACCCAATGAAAAACTTTTCCATGCTCCTTTACAAATAGTAACAGAAAGTGTATACAAATGCTGCAGAAAAGTACAGTTGTGTAAAATCTTACCATAGCGGTACATGTCCTTGCCTTCACTACTGTAGTATTCCTTATGAAGGGGATTTCCTGCTGTGTAGCCCTCCGTCCAGCCAGTTTACAAAAGTCTACAATTGCTTTAAGGTACGCTGAACGTCACCTACACACTCCTTGCATAGGGTAGGGCATAAAAATGACGCTCAGGCGTACCATCCTTAGAACTGATTGCCCCAGTAGGAACAGCAGTCTAAGGAAAACCAAGGAGAATCTGCACAGCCAGGAAGGGAAAAAGACCAGGGGTATGGAGGAAGGGAGTAAATAATCCAGCAGTGAAGGCAAGGACATCTACCATGATGGTAAGATTTTACACAGCTGTAGTATGTCCTTACATTCACTGCTCCAGTATTCATTACAAATGGGAGAGGCCAAAGCTCAAGAAGAAGCCTGGGAGGAGGAAGCAGCAGAGCCCTCCAAGAAGCCATGAAGAATCGCAGCAGCAAAACAGCTCTAGCTCTGGAGATACCATCCAACTTGTAATGTTTGGTAAAGGTATGCAGAGAAGTCCAGGTAACGGCTTCAGGAATAGAATTAGCATCTAAGCCTTTGAAAAAAGTACCAGAAGAAGCTACAGCTCTAGTAGAATGAGCTTTTACAAAAGAAGGAAGGCTCTCATCATGCAAAGTGTAACAAAAGGAAATAGCCTTTGAAATCCAAGTGGAAATAGTTTACTTGGAAACAGCCAAACCTAAAGACCTAGGATGAAAGGAAACAAATAACTGTTAGACTTCTGATAGCTTTAGTTTTAGCCAAATAAAATCTGAGCTGTCTATGCACATCTAAGGTATGCAGCACCCTCTCAATGTCAGATTGCGGAGAGGGAAAAAAGTAGACAAATTAATAGACTGATTAAGTGACAACTTATTAACCACCTTGGGCATGAAAGAAGGATTAGCATGCAAGGCCATCCTGTCTTCATGAAATATCAAAAAAGGTGGACAAGCCATAAGGGTTTGCAACTCAGACACCTGTCTGGCAGAAGTAAGAGCTAACAAAAGAACTCTCTTCCAAGAACAATGTCGCAAGGAAGCTGAAACAGCAGACTCAAAAGGAGCCTGAGTCAATTTTTCCAGAACAAAATTAAGATCCCAGGGAGGAGGAACAGGCTTCCTGGGAGGTCTAATATTAAGGCCACCTTTGAGAAATTGCTTGCCCTCAAATCTAGAAGCTAATGGGGGAGTTTAAGGCAGACAAGCAGAAAGAGCTGATAAGTGGGCCTTAATAGAAGAATAGGCCAAACCAGCATTAAGCAACTCACAGAAATAAGAAAGAACCAAAAGAACATCCACAGAAAGTGGGTCCAGGTCACAAGAAAGACACCAAATAGAAAACATCTTCCATTTATATAAGTAGGATTTCCTAGAAGTAGGTTTCCTGGCCTCCTGCAAGACTTGCAGCACCTTCTCAGAAAAAAGGTGTCTATGAGGAATCAAAATCCTATCACCTACAGTGTCAATTGAAGCATTGACAGGTGAGGATGGATGAGAGACCCCTTGTCTTGTGTGAGGAGATCCACCCTGTGAGGTAACTTGTGATGATTGCCCTTGGCTAGATGCAGAAGAAGAGGGAGCCAGTGCTGACATGGCCAAAAGGGAGTCACCAACAAGATTTTGGGAGCATCCTGTTGAATCTTGAACAAGACTCGGAATGAGAGGAAGGGGAGGGAATGCATAAATAAACATTCCCTTCCAAGAAAATGAGAGGGCATCCACCTTCCATACCAGAGGACCTGGGACTCTGGCACAAAACAGAGGAAGCTGTTTGTTCAGAGAAGAGGCAAAGAGATCTACTTGAAGAGTACCCTACCGGTGAACAATGTCCAGAAACACATCCCTGTGAAGCATCCATTCATGGGATTGAGTGAAGGACCTGGTCAGATTGTCTGCCACAATGCTCCAATCTGAAGGACTATAAACTGCCCAAAGAGTCACACCATATTGGACAGCCAGATCCCATACCAGAAGTGCCAGCCGGCAAAGACGGTAGGATCTCATACCCCCCTGTTTGTTGATATACCACATGACTGTGTTATTGTCTCTGAGTACCTTGAGAGGCCCGAGAGAGAAAAGAGGATGAAAGTCCTGAAGAGCCAGCATAAGAGTCCTCATCTCTTTGATGTTGATGTGCTCCGTCCGCTGACGAGGTGACCACACTTCCTGAACCCTCGGGGAGCCAAACGTTGCTCCCAATCCCAAATCTGAAGTGTCTGTGAACAGATCATGAGAGGGAAGAGGAGGCTGAAAAGGGAGCCCTGGATTCAGAGACAAATGCTGAATCCACCACAGAAGGTCCTTCTTGAGACACAGGAGAAGAGGAACAGGAAAGTCTAGAGGATGCACATGCTGAAGCCACACTGACTTCAGAAACCACTGGAACTTCCTCATGTGGAGTCTGATCAGAGGAAGCATCAGAATGGTGGAAGCCATGAACCTCTGAGCTTTCAGAAATTTCCTGGCTGTAATGCAGGCCAGGGGAAGAAGAGTTTGAAAGTAAGAAATGAGAGTTAATGCCTTTGGAGGAGGCAGGGATGCCAGCATTGGCACCATTTGAAACATGCAACCCAGAAAGAGATGATCCTGACAAGGAGTCAGGGAAGACTTTTTGAAGTTTATTGTGAACCCCAGGGTCTGAGGAAGAGAAATGGTAAAATGAAGATTTTGCAAAAGGACCTCTGGAGAAGACACCTGAATCAGCAGGTCGTCCAAACAGGGAAAGATATGGATCCCTTGAAGCCTGCAAAAGGCAATCACAGGAGAGAGATATTTGGTGAACACCCTTGGGGCAGTAGAAAGGCCAAAGGGTAAAACGCAGAACTGAAAATACCCAGGAAGCAACAGAGAAATGCAAAACTCTCCTGAAAAGAGGATGGATCAGAATATGGGAATAAGCATCCTTGAGGTCCAGAGACACCAGAAAGGCCTGAGGGAGCAAGAGAGGAAAAATGGACTGAAAGGACAACATCCAAAAGGAAGACACCTTCAGAAAGGTGTTCAGATGGGAGAGGTCTAGAATAGATCTCCAAGTACCTTCTTTTCTGGGCACTAGAAACATTCTTGAATAAAACCCTTTCCCCCTTTGGGACACATGCACTTCTTGAATAGTACCCTAAGACAAGAGGTCCCAAAGAACCTCTGGGAAAAAAGGAAGCTGTTCCCGAGGAGGCTGAGGAATGCCCATAAAAGGAGGGTGGGAAATCCAGACCAAGTACCCCTGACGAATGATTGACAAAACCCAAGAATCATGGGTGATCCAGAGCCAAACAGGAAGAGAAAGGCAAAGAGACAGAGGAATGTGGCTGGGAATTGGGTGGATAGGCAGACACTACCTGGTTTGTCAGGAAAGGAAGGTTTAAGAATCCCTACAGTCTGAGTGGCCTTAGCAGGAGGAGTCGGTTTACTACCTCTTTTTACCTTTAGAAGGAGGGCAAAACTGCCTACGAACAAAGGCTGGCTTAGAAGGGTAGTTTTGCTGAAATTTAGGCACAGGAGAAACAAAGACCTGCTTAAGCTCCTGTAAAACCTTCCCTTTGTCCTGAAGAGACTTAAATAAACCAGCAACCACTTCACCAAACAAAAGAGTATTATCCAGAGGAGCATCCATCAACTTAGCCTTAATATCATCAGGCAAAGGTTGAAACTGAAGCCATCAATATCTCCTCAGAACTGAACCAGAAGCAGCAGCCCTAGAAGAGGCATCTGCAGCATCATAACTACATTTTATAGAATGATGAACTACCGAAGAGGAAGTCCCAAGCAAGGAAAGAGCAGAAGATTTACCCTCAGAGTCTGGAAGATCAGAAGAAATCTGACAAGCCTGAGAATGAGGAGCCAAGACATACCTAGAGATATGGGTCTGATAATTAATAGTCCTAAAAGCCAGGGTTGGGAAGTACAAACCTTCTTTCCCAGCCTATCCGTGGTTCTACTGCCCTTGTCAGAAGGCAGTAAATTGGACAAAGGAAGCAATTGAGATGGCTTATCAGAGTTTACAGGCACCACAGAGGAGTCATCAATAGGACATTTAAACAAAAAGGAACAATTCTCAGGCACCCCATAAAACTTATCAGACTTCCTGAGAGCAGGGGGCAGAGAATCCAGTACTTTAGAAGCAGTGGAAAAAACATCCAATAAAGCAGACAAGACAGGAGGAATGACCACAAGTTTAGGAAATTCCATCTGCATTATCTCATAGTACCTCTTATGGATATCCAAAATCTGAGCACAATCCTACTTAAAAAAATCCCATCATCCTAAAGACCATGTCCCCAAAGGAAATTTCCTCAGAAGGATTATCTAGAGTATGAGAATCCTCCTCCTCAGACCTGTAGTCTAAAGGAGAAGGAATATGGGTAGAATAAGCAAGGGAGTCATCATCAGAGTCCACCTCAGAAGAATGCAATCCTCTGGGCCTTTTAGGGGAAGAGGAGGACCAAGGAGGAGCAGGAACTGAAACCCCTTGAGGAGGCCACAATGACAGTATTGCATTAAATAACCCCTAAGTAAAGACCTGCCACTCACTTTGTGGATCCAAAGTAGCAGAAGAAACATGGCTGGTTATCTGTTTCTTTTTTAAGGAAACAGCTGTCCTAGAAACTTGAGAAGGCCCAGACTTAGGACAGCATTCCACAATTGCAGTAGCAACCTCTTTCCGAAAGAGAAACTGCGGAACCCCATTAGACCCCTCAGAAACAGTCAACTGTGGTTCCCTCTGAACGCCCAAAATGGACATTTGCAAAGCCTCATTGGACGTGCTGCCTGCCAGATCTTCACCTGCCTCCAACCCAGATGTGGCAGACAACTCTGACAAAACAACCGGGTGAGTCTCCTGGTGCATAACAACCTCAGGAGAAACTCCCAGCAGAGGATGGACACTGGAAGATTCCAGTCTTACCTTATGCACCTTCTTTTTCCCAGATAGCTGACCCTCGGGGCAGGAAGTTCCACCCATAGTACCTGCAGCAATAAGTTTAAGTTGCTGGTTCTCAAGGTACAAGGGAAGGGAAGAAAGCCTACTACGAAGAGTTTTGGGGAAAAACACCTGACAAATTGAATAAGATGTATGGTCATGAGCATCACCTAGGCAAAAAATATACTTATCGTGGCGGTTTTTATGGGGACTCAGTCTCCCACACTAGCATTTACCCTTCCTGCATGACATTAACTCCAAACAGCACAAAACAAACAGAAAAAAGTAACCAAAAACCCAAATGGGTACTTATTTGCAATTGTGAGTTCTCCAGCAAACAGGAGTAATCACAGAAATGCCAACAAATAGAAAAATGGTAAAAAGACTGATGGTTAAAACAGCAGTCAGACTGGCAGCAAAGAATTTCTGAGGATGCTATGCCTGAAGTTCACCTTTATGCCTTACCCTATGCAAGGAGTGCGCAGCTACATTCAGTGTACCTTAAAGCAATGGTAGACTCTTGTAAACTGGCCAAACGGAGGGCTTCACAACAAGGAATCCCCTTCACAAGGAATACTGCAGTGGTGATATATATATATATATATATATATATATATATATATATATATATATATATATATATATATATATATATATATATATATATGGGTCTACTTCATTTGCCCGACACCCATTTGCCCGACCCCATTTGCCCAACACTTCATTTGACCGACAAGTATTATTGGCAAGAAAATGGGATATGCCCCCTTCCCCACTGTAGTGTGACCATGGAGTTAGAATATATAGTTGGGGGGGTGTGGGGGGCAAAGCCCCCCACTTACTTTTGTTTTACTAAGCAATATTAAAACAAAACTAAATATCATATGCCCCCCACACCCCCCTTAACTATATATTCTAATATAATATTTTAAATGAAGTGTCGGTCAAATGAAATTTCGGTCATTTGGTGTTGGGCAAATGGGTGTCGGGCAAATGGAAGTTCGGGCAAATGAAATTTCGGTCATTTGGTCTCGGGCAAATGGAAGTTCAGGCAAATGAAGTAGACCCACACATATATATATATATATATATATATATATATATATAAATACACACACACACACACACACACACACACACACACACACACACACACACACACACACACACACACACACACACACATAGCCACGTGGAAACTCCGGAAGTAAACCAAAACACGAATGTTTCAGAAACATTACATTTTAATAATAATAATAATAATAATAATAATAATAATGAGGAAGAATCATGGTTCAGTGAGAAAATGTCCCATTACAACTAAAGAAAAAATGCTTGCCTTAAGACCATATGGGAATATTGAGATATGTTTCCAGTTATGTGATGTACCACAAGAAAATGTACAAAACACTCCCTTGTTCTTTTTCTGCTGTCATCATCATCATCATCAGCAGCCCACATTCAAAGGGATGTTGCATGTTACAGTTTAGTGTGTTGGAGTGGGAGACTCAAGTTTTACAAGATCACAAGGTTCACATTTGTAGCATCTGCTTACAACCTCGGTTGATTGTTGATTAAATACTAGCTATTATAAACACATACCTTCTAAGACATCTCTCCTGTAACCAGTCTGGAACTGTATTATCTTTCCTGTTTGCATGGCTTGCCTCAGAGAGGGTATTCCAGGTATCTCTGTATGCTGCTTGGCAGTTGTGAACCCCAGGAAATCAATACCCACATTTCTTCTTCCTCTGGGGCTGTACAGAGAAAAACAGCTCATCCCAAGCAGCACAACTCTCAACAGTCAGGAAAAAATTAACACTGGTCAAGTGCAAGGACCACAAACCATACATGCTTAAATATTGGCGTTATTAACAAAAAAATTGTTATTACCCAGGGTTTGTTTTAATTTCTGTATTCATTAATTATTAAATCTAAAATATCTAAACCGTGTAAGAAATCAATGCAAAAAAAAAGGTAAACACTACTGCTTCATGTGCTATAAGAAAACAGACGCACATTCTTAGGGATACAGAATACAGTTCTTGGTAGGTGGGATCAGGAAGTCTCCTGTGTGTTAGGATATAATGATTTAAATATTATGGAGCCCCGAGTAGCCAGGTGATCCAAACAAGGCTGCATTTGTACTTCAGTAGTAGGACTGTCACACTGGAGCGCAAAGCAGTTACCTTTTGGAGGTGGCCTCTCCTCCATTCCTTCCTTGATTTTTAAACCTCTCACCACCTTTGTCACACTGTCTAGTGCTAAATTAGCGATCCACCTTCTGTCTTCAGTCTCCTGCTTACATTCAGGGCAATGGTTTGGCTTACTTTCCTTGTCCCAAAGGCTACCTATGGAGGTGGCACAGAAAATGTGTCTGCAGCAGAGGGTTACAGGAGCCTTGAATAGCTCTTTGCACAGCAGGCACTGTAAAAAGGAACAGAGGCGATCCATGTTAAATATGGTCCTGGAACTGGCCATATTGTCAAGATCTGGTTTTGCTAAAGAGTTCAGCTTTTCCAGAGGTGCAAATTAAATTTCTGTTTCACAAAAAAACCCAGCAGAGCATCCACTACAGAAGTGCCATCCTTCTTTTATTTGGAACCTAATTATTTACCCAGCACCTGACGATGCCGGCTACTTAGTACATCAAGTGGAAACCCTTTAAAGCAGACACCTTGTCACGATGACTTTTGTGTAAATGCTTCATATACAATTCCAGTTGATTACACTTCAGAACTGGGTTAAAAGGGTAATCCATAAATGAAAACCACACCCAAGTGCTGCCCAGGGCTCCTCCTCTTTCCTTAGTTACCTAAGTTACACTAGTACATAGTGATATTTTGTTGTTTATGCTGTTCCCTAAGTCGATATTCTTGATTTAACTATGGCTCCACACAAATTGTAAATATATTCTTCTCGTACATTCAGGAAACAAAGAAGTTATGTCTTACCATAACTTTCCATCTGTGTTGTCAATCTTCACTAATCCTTGACAGTGGGCTCAATTCTGTGCCTTGGAACCGACTCAGCCATTAATTCCAGCTCGCGCCCTCTAAAATCTTGAGCCGGGCACCGCCCATAATGCTCCTCTTCAAATTTACCTCAGATCATGTTTGCCCAACATAGTAGAAGACAGACAAGCAGAATTTATAGTTAAATAATAGATATAATAATCACAGACCAGATATATGTCCTTAATATGAAGCTAGCTATGGAAAATCCAGTCCACTAAGAGTATCAGGTTGGGGAAAGGAGGGTGGGGATGTCAAGGATTAGTGAAGATCGACAACACAGATGGAACGTTATGGTAAGATATAACGTTTTTATCTGATGTTGTCAATTTTCACTGAATCCTTGACAGTGGGACAGAGTCCCCAGCTACTTTCATCTTGGGAGGTCTCATGGAAGAATATTCCTAAGCACCATCGAGCCAAATGACGCCCGTCCCCTTGAGTCCTGATTCAGTTTGTAATGAGTGATAAAGGTATAAGGAGAAAACCAAGTGGCTGCAGCAGAAATATCATCCAAGGATGCTCTGGCATGAAAAACTGCAGAAGTTGCCATCATTCTCGTTGAATGGACTTTAACCGGATGTGGTAGTTGGAATCCTCTAGAATGAGAGATGAAAGTTATGCAGTGTCTAAGCCAATTGGCCAAGGTAACCTTTGAAACAGGATTACCTAATGAAACAGAAAAGAATGCCACAAATGATTGGTCAGATTTTCTCAAAATCCTTTGTTCTGTGAAGATATACATAACTGTCTGGGGACGTCTAGTAAGTGAAGGGCATACTTCCTTTATTACAAAAATTAGGGAAGAAGGCTGGCAGTTGTAGAGTCTGGTTAATGTTAGATTCCAAAACAACCTTAGGTAAAAAGCTTGGGTTCATCCTTAGGGCAACCCTGTCATTGTGAAATATTAAACAGGGAGGTTTGCAGTATAAGGCCTGAAGTTCAGATACTCTTCCGGTAGATGTAATAGCCACCAAAACTAAAGTTTTCCAAGACAAATATCTTAAGTCACAAGTCACTGATGGCCCTGAAGAACTAAAGTTAGATCCCAAGGAGGAATTGGATCCTTAAATGGAGGTCTTAACATTAGAAGACCCTTTAAAAATGCTTTACAAAGTTTGTGTGACATTACAGATGCACCATTAAAACTCATATGAAAGTTGAAAATTCAGGCTAGATGAACTTTAATTGTTGAAGCAGAAGAACCAGATTGGTAACGAGTAGCCAGGAAATCTAATACCTTATGAATAGGACTGGAATAAGGGTGTAGTCCACTTTCGAGGGCCCAGTTAGCAAATTTTTCCCATTTACATTGATACAGCTTCCCAGTAGAAGGTTTGTGATGAGCGACAATAATTTGTCAGACAGAAGAAGCAATGGAAGGATGCCTGGCAATCATGGGAATTGCAGAAGCCACTCAGTGAGCTTGAGATGTGGAAGATTCGGATGAACCATGACCTCTGGATGGGACAGCAGATCAGGAACTGCATCCAGAATCCATGGTTTCTGAAGATGAGGCCAAAGAAAGAGAAACCAAACTTGCCGAGGCCAGAAGGGGGCAATGAAGATTATTGAGTTCTCTGACCTTTTGGCTTTCTTTAGAAACTGGGATATCAAGGGAGTTGGGGGAAAGGCATAGAGGAGACCGGGGGGGGGGCAATTGTGGAGAACAGCATCTCTGGGTGACTCCCCGGGTGGCGGGACTAGGGCAAAGTAACTGTTGCACTTGGTGTTTGGGAGGGACACAAAAAGGTCGCAGCAAGGTTGGCCCCAGTGATGAAAAATCTCTTGTCACCACAGGATTTAGAGACCACTCATGAGGCATGAGAATGGTTCTGCTCAGTTTGTCTGCTATCGCATTGGAGCTCCCCAGAATGTGCGTTGCTATGAGAAAGCAGTTGGAAGAAATCGCCTATTGCCAAACTCTGAGGGCTTCTTGACACAATGGGTAAGATTTGGTTCCCCCGTGTTTGTTGATATACCAGACTACCAACATATTGTCTGTCTGAATAACTATTGTCCCTAGAGGAAGGATGTCTTGGAATGCTTGCAATGCTAACAGCATTGCCCTCATCTCTAGAACACTGATGTGCAAGTTGGCATCTAATTGGGACCACATGCCTTGGACTGTTTTTCCAAGATAATGCCCCCCACCCCATCTGGGAAGTGTCCGTGGTCACTATGGCTTGGGGCTGGGGAAGAATGAATGGCCAACCCAAGAGAATCTGATCGGAGTGGAGCCACCACATAAGATCCTGTTTGCAGCGATCGGTATTCAAGATTAGGTGAGGCATTGGTAGCTGCATCAGAGACCTTTGGAAATCAAGTAGTCATTCCAAAATGTGCATGTGATACCTTGCTAGGGGAACAAGAGTGATTGATGCTGCCATGGAGTCCAATGTTTGTAGGACTAGTCTTGCTGGAACCCATTTGTTCTGTAAAATTCACTTGATTTGTGATCTGATGCACTGAAACAGCAATTCCTGAAACAGTGTTTAAACAGGTTCCAATAAACTCTAATTGCTGAGTGGGTTGCAAGCTTGATTTCTTAAAATGTTTATTTATGCCTAGAGATGTACAGAGATGTGGAGTGTAGTTTCTTTCTCATTCTAACTGATGCCTGGTGGCAATGATAAGGAGACAGTCTTTGAGGTAAGGAAATACTTGAAATCTTCACAGTCTGAGATGAGCTGCCACTACTGCCATGCATTTGATGAACACCCTGGGGGCTGTGGTGAGACCAAAGGACAGCGCTCTGAATTGAAAATGCCTGGCTTCCAGCCGGAAGCACAGATACCTCCTGGCCTGAAGCTTTTGTCCATTTTTATATGGTAATAAGCATCCTGCAGAGCACATCCAATTGCCGTTTTCCAAGAATGGAAGTATTGACTGTACCGTGACCATCTGGAATTTGGTTTACTGAACTGCCTTGTTGAATTGGCTGAAAGCCAAGATGGGTCTCCAGTCCCTTGTTTTTTGGGGCACTAAAAAGAACCTTGAGTAAAACCCGGATCCTGTTTGGTCTGGTGGGACTTTTCAGATGTGACTGGGTGGTGCATCCGGAAGTTTCTTCTGGGATGATGGGAGAATTGATAATGGTATTTTGTAACCTCTGGATATTACTCTCTGCACCCATTTGTCTGTAGTTAATGTCTGCCAGGCAGATTGGTGCAGACAGAGTCATCCCCCAACTGCCTCCAGAGGAGGACAGTCGGGCACCAGATCAGGGGTGCTGGTAGGAAGTACCAGAGAAAGATTCTCTGGACCCCTGGTTTTGTGGTCCATTTCTGCCTCTGGGGTGGTGATTTCCATTACTTCCCCCTCTGCCCCAGGGAAAGTCTTTGCCACATGAATCCTGGAAAGGCCTTTGGATTTTTTAAACCAGTCTCCCACTTCTCTGGTTCCTGGAGTAGGGCCTGAGGAGAGGAGAAATGTATGCCTATGGCAGAAAGGGTCTTACCATCCTTTTCACATCTGGTTAAAGTGTCTTTAACCTTGGGACCAAAAAGGGTGGCCCCATCAAATGGAGCACTGACAAATGATGCTCTGAATGGCTCTGCAAAATCACACAAGTGCATCCAGAAATGCCTTCTAATGGCTATGCCTGAACCCACTGCTCTGGAAGTCCCTTCAGCTGCATGAGCAATCAGCCTCATGGATGAGTTAGAAATTGCATCAAGGGTTGCTAGTTGAGAGGTAACTTTGTCATGTACCCCTTCACTGCTCCTTCGAGGGTATACGAGAGCTCCTTGATTAGATCCCTCTGTAGTCTTGTGAAGTTCACCATATAATTCAAGGAACTGAGAGTGAAGGTCATTGAAGCATAAATGTGCTTCTAAAATTTATCCAAAGTCCTAGACTCCTTGTTACACGGATATATAGCCAAACTTTCCTTGGTATGTTCCCTTTTTATGGCCACCTCTATCACCATGGCATCAATGGGCATTACTTTAGACCAGTGAGGCTCATCCTTTAGGGCTGATAAGATATGATCAGGCCTTCTGGGAATTGGCTCAATGGTGTCAGGCATCTTTCACATCCGATGAGTGATCAATTTAATGAGATCATCAGCAGACAGAGAGATCCAAGAAATAGAGGGTTGGGCACAAAAAGCCTCCAGGTATACTGACTCCTCCAAGGAAGGTTGGATAGAGGGCCAGCCCCCCCCCCCCTCTGTTTCAAGATTTCTAGGATGTCCCTAACAGAAACATCATCAGGGGGGTGACCTGGGGGAACCTTCCCCTTCATCAAAATCAGTATCTTTGGTGACAGACTCTTCCAGGGAATCTAAGTGCTTCCTCTTGCACTTCCTCTTTGCAGGAACTTCCTTGGGGGATGATCTAGGAAAATGTCCAAAGAGGAAAACACCAAAGTGGGTGTAACCTGGTACTTTTGTGCCCTCGTTCCGGGGACGAGAAGGATGGCAGCTCAGGCCAAGGGGATGCAGACAGTTGTTTTGACAAGGATGAAAAGGACTGTGAGTCCCCAATGGACAAGGCCTTCTCCGTGACTAGGAAGGCCACTCCCCCATAGAGGGACGGGAGCCCGGAACCGAAATAGACTCCTTCAGAACCAGGGTGACACCCTGCACCGAAGATGCAGCCTCTGAAACAGAAGTCTGGGTCGAAGTTACAAGTGCCAAAGTACCAAGGGACATGAATTGCTCCAAAACTAAGGAAACTGATCCATGCACCTCTGACCCAACCAGAGAGACCTGACCCCGGGAGCCCTCTGGTGCCAAAAACTCAGAGGAGCTCAAGGCAGCTCTCAGAACCAGAGAAAAGGATGCTACTGGAACCAAGACAGTTGGTGCTGGGAGTGTCAGAACCAGGGGCTCCAAAGACTCAACATGATTGGAGGAGGAGGAGGAACTGAAGGTATCATAGATTGACTGGTTCCAGTGCCAGTGTGACTAGGAACTGAGGACAATCCCCTCGCCATCAGAAGCTGATCTACCACTCTCAAAATGTTGGTTTCTGAGAGACTCTTAGTAGATAGGATGGAGGCAGTCGAAGGAGACTTAGGAGATCTCGCTTCCAGCAAGAGACTTGGTGGCCTGTCTTTAAAAGGATCAAAGGTTGGTGAGTATCTTGTCCTAGGGAGGAAAGGGAGCTGAGACTGTTTCGGCACTGAGGGTAGTGTGGGTACTAAAGAAGTCGCTGTCTGCCCCAATACAGTTTTAGGTGTGGAGCCAGATAGATCTTCCAGTGCCGAAGAGCTCTTCTGTGCCAAGGTCAGCTTAGAAACCTTCTTTGATGGTTCCGATGAACTAGGAAGCGAATAAGGTATTTTCTTGGTAGAGGAAGAAGAGGAGGATGAAGATGTGCTAGCTTCAGGCCTAGACCCAGAAATGGCCTCTACAAAATCAGATTTGAGGAGTCCCTTCAAGATCAGTTTATTCTTCCACTCATTTAAGGTATGGGCAGAGAACCTGTGACCAATTGAACAATCTTCCTGAAGATGAAGTTTCCTCAGGCAGTATACACATAAGGTATGCCCTTCAGAGTTGGGCACCTTACTCTAGCACTTCTGGCACCTTTTTAAACCAGTGGTCCCTTTTGAAGTTTTAACAAGGAAGAGTTGTTTTTCAGCCATAACAAAAGAAAAAGGGATGAAATACACACACAGATAAAGAAGAAATATAGAGATGAAGAAGATTTTCTTCAACAATTAAGAAGGGGTAGGAAGAGGAAAATACCAACAATAGTAATAATGTATGAGTACATAAAAATATAATAAAGGAAAGAAATGTACCAACAATGGTACTAAAAGAGACTACCAAGGGTAGAAAGATAGAGAAGAAACAGGGTCACATGAAGCTACAAGAGGAGCAGGTAGTCAAAAAGAAGATTTAAGAAGAAAATTAAGGAAAAATATGTAGATATGAGTATTAATAAAAATAAACTTACTCAGAATCAGCCAAGGCTCAAGAGAAGGACAAATGCGTCTGAACTACAGAGCAACAAAGAAGATCTGAGGTAAATTTGAAGAGGAGCATTATGGGTAGTGCCTGGTTTGAGAGTTTGGAAGGCACGAGCTGGAATTAATGGCCGAGTCGGTTCCGAGGCTTGGAACTGAGCCCACTGTCAAGGATTCAGTGAAGATTGACAACATCAGATAGTTAAATTACATTGTTTCTGATTAGACAAAATGATGCATTCACTGGTGTCTCTCCTCAGTTCAGTCTCCATGCCAGGAGCCCCCCTAATCCGAAACCCTCCCATCATATACACCTCAACCTCCATTTATTCCGGACAAAGCCAATAATGGGGGAATAAAGACCCCTAATCAGGGAGAGATATTAAGTCTTGCTCTTATGCCCTTAGAAAGTTGCTAGAATAACAGGTTTTGCATTAACGTGCATTTTCTGAAGGATGTAAAGTGAGAAACTCAAATGCCTGTCGTTATGTAGTGAATTGGTTGTCAGAAATTCAACATTTTATTGAGAGTAGACAAAAAGAGAAAGGCTAAGCAATATCGCCCTGAGAAATCTTTCTTTGTTTAATTTTATTGTAAATGTTTTGTGTGCATGTTCCATTAAATATTTAAAATTGATAAAACACAACAGGTAATCTACTTGGAGAGTTCCATCAGGTTGATAGCTCTATTGCCTATTCTGAGTTCACAAACTAAAGTTGTCTTGAAACTCTGAAACTGTACAGCTAAATCTTATTTTTAAGTATCTGTTGTGCCACTTTAACGTGTACTGCTTAGTCAATTTGACTATTTCACTGTAACCAGTAAAAAGGATAAAAATGTTGGAAAATGACAGCTTTTGTACATTTTTGTTTTATTCATGTGTTAACATGATAACCCCACAGGGCACAATTGTTCCTTTTTAAGGGTGACTAGGATCAGTGTCTGGTTAAGGGATTTGCTCAGTCACTGAGTGGGCAATTAAAAGTAGAAGGAATCAAACTTTGTACCCTGGACTACAGAAAGCAGATTATTAACATCTGAAAGACTTAATCCTTTGTACTAGCTGCCTGTTTTGTAAAATTTGAGGCTGGCACAAAAGCAGCTATTTCTCTTTTTTAACAATATGTCCAGATCTGCAGAATTTTCAGTTTTCAGCTGTGTAGAGTAAATGACTCCTGCATTTGTTACTACTGTTAAGTATCACAACTTTAGCATTTACATTTGCAATCCGGTTAAGTAGCCAAAACCAGATTTTAATTTGTTCTTTAGTTTAACCTTGTGACACCAGGCAAGTAATGTTCAGAAAATACATCAAAATAAAGCATATAAGGCAACTCACCAGATTTGATTCTACTGACATGCAAACTGATTAAACTAAAATGTTGAATCTGTAACACATTAAAAAAAAACAGAATTGCTAAAGATGATAATAAAAAGACAACAAAACTAGAAATAAGAAATATTTGTAATGAATAACCCCATGAACCCATTTGTGTAGGCTGCACGCATCATTACCCTGATTACGGCATCATTTATTCCTCCAAACTCAAGCAGTGCTGTGTGTTTGAAGGGTCCCTTTCCTCAAGGTAAGTGCTACCTTGTAGTTATTGTAATAATACGGTAGGGCATGAGGAGCACCCCCCACACACACACACACACACATGGAGGGGGGGGGGGGCTGCAGGAGGCTCACCACTAGAAAATATACACTAAACAGGTTATATGCCTGTTCAAATAATGTTATTAAAAGGAATGCAGTGTAAAATTATACTCACTTTTTTTGCATATCAAAACAATATGTCAACATTCTAAATTTCATTGTAATGCAGTTTTGATGTTTTATTTTAGTAATCTGTGGTTCATTGCATTTGCATTTGCCAGTTTGCTATAAGCCAGAGGTACATGGCAAGTCAAAGAATGTGACCTAAAGTTTGATAAAATGTAATTGTTGAATTTGTAACACATACAGGAAGTAGAAAGGCTCCTTATTGAATTGTCTGCACTTGAAATACCGAGACCCATACCTCTGAACGTTCCATCTCTAAAATGAGGGACACTAGCTCTCATAATGTGGAAAATGGCAAAATGTAGAAGACTTACTAACAACTTGCTAACAACTTCACTAGGACGGTCATGGGATGGTTAAATTATGCTGGTTTTACTTATAAAAAAGATCTTTTCATGAATTAATATGATTCATTTCTATTTACCATGCATATCATTTAAAAAATTTCTAACACCAAATGTATGACAGACCCTTTCAATGTGGAACTTTGAGGAACATGAACTTTTTAAGACACCAAATGAGGTATGTTCCTCGTAATGAGGTAAACTTAAGAGGTATGCCAAGACCTGACAAGCCAAAAAAAAGACTGAAAACACAGGAGAAAAGCGAATCTCGAAAATCGGTCTTCTCCTTAAAACTTCTTTTTTGAGGGGGGCAAGCTCCCTAATGCCACCATATGGTAGACAAGTCCCCCATATACCCCCAATACACGCACACACACACACACACACACACACACACACACACACACACACACACACACACACACACACACACACACACACACCTCCAAGATCACCATACCTCAGAGAAAATGGAATATTCTGAGAAATGGCATCAGGCATAAGACGACTAGGTGGCCTGCCCTAGGGTGCCGCTCTAGTAGGGGTGCTTTTCCAGTATTTATTTTTTTATTTTTTGTAGAAAAGAAATGGTTTCTTTAAAATAAATGTGTTGAGTGAAAACAGAAAAAAACTGAAGAGTCAGACAACCTGTGAGAAAAAAATGAAGAAAAAAGTAATCTGGATGATGGTAGACCAGAATGGGGACACTGGGTGGTGTGGGGGGTGGCTGTGGAGCCCTTTTGCCTAGGGCACAAGTTGGCCAAAAACAAGCCCTGATCTCAGACTAATTATATGTAAGTCTGATCTCTCGGCCATTCATTCTCCGTGTTTAGAGACTTGTTCTAGCGGGACATTTCAAATGGTTACCAAATATGGCCTCTAAAATTGAGAACCTTGAAGAAGATTGACAACAGAAAGACAATAACACCATGGTAAGAAAATAGAAATATAACGTTTTGCAATAGGAGCTCTCCCTGTACTCTTATTTTGGGGTGCTGAACCTTTCACACCCCTGACACTTTATTATAACTACTTTAAGCTCAGAAAATGTTTGGGAAGAATATTACTTCCTGAAAGTGTGACAACCCTAAAGATGTTATAATGACACAGTGAAAGTATGAGCGGCACAGCTCTATCAGGGCGCTTGCCCCCTTCAAAAGGTAAATTATTATATGTCTGTTCAGATAACATCATTTCAGGGGAGATATAATATATGAAGTAAAACTTTAATTTACCTTCACAATATATGAATTAAAACTTTCATTTACCTTCACAATGTACTTCAGGATTATTATGTTCTGAAAATGAAGGTGAAATGACTTCTAACATATTTTCTTCATGAAGGCAAGCCCTCCACCACTCCCATATGGGAGAATTTGCCCCCACATCTTTAGTTAAATATACTAATTATGTGATTGCACAACTAGAGAGAAAAGACAAAAAACTTTAATTGGGTGAGCAACTGTCTCAAACTATTGCAATATTGCAGAACATCTGACTTACACTAAAAATCTTTCAGCAGTGGCACTTTGAGGAGTTGAGAGCACAGCAATTGCCTTCTAAACTGTATCATATATCAAATGGTAGCTCTTCCAATTAAAGTCTAAAAAAAGCAGATTTAGAGAACAACATCTTCTTTTGTAACCTAGGCTGAAAATATGAGCAACTGTGTGCTAATTCAGTAAACCTTCAGTATTCATTGCTCATTAGAACTATCCCTTTTCACTATCTTACTATTATTATACTCAATGCTAGAAGTCCAAACCTCAAAATGCACGCACTCGAGGCACTTCTCAGTATGGAGATAATATATGTGCAGTAACAGAAACCTGGTTTAAGGCTCCAGAGAGCACCCCAGCACTACCAGGCTACAACTCATACCATACATTTTGGCCACAGAACCCGGACCGAAATAGAAAAGGTGGGGGCGTATCCATATTCATCAAGGATACTCACACCTCCAGGTTAGTGGCACAGCACAATGCTTCAGAAATCATCCATGTGCAACTAACAACAGGCAAAACTGCAATTCAAATTGTAGCTTGCTACAGATTACCCACCATGTCCCAGGACCCCCATTCCCCATTTCTGGAAACACTGGGAAACATAAAGGTCCTACCAAACACCCTAACATTGGGTGATTTCAATTACTCAAACATTAACTGGGAGAACTATTCAAGTACTAACTCCCTTGCCCAACATTTCCTAGAATTTATAAACTCAAATGCCCTGGATCAACTGGTCAACACTCCCACCAGAGGTGACAACATATTGGACCTGATCATCCCCAACATGGGCGACCAGTGTTCCACACCGGAGGTCAACCCCTCACTGGTTAGATCTGACCACAAACAAATCACTTTGGATATCCACATTCCGCCCCAGCCCCTAGACAAGGAAACTACTGTGAAAAACTTTTGAAAAGCAAACTTCACATTACTTAAGACTGAGGTGGAAAATTTCAAAGCCCCCATGCTAAAGGATAACACTGTCCAAGCTGCAAAATCCTTTACTAATGCATTCTACAGGCACCTACTAGAATGCATGGATCATGCTATCCCAAGCAAAACCAAGGCTCACTCCTCCAAGAAAAGGAAACCAGTCTGGTGGACCCCTGCCATAAACAAGCTATACAATAGAAGGAGGAAACTAGTACAGAAAAGAGTAAAATCCCAAGAAGGGAAGACATCCCTGAGCAGTATCAGCAAGAAACTATGATGCCTCATAAAATCATCCAAGGTGAGCTTCGAAAGAAAAAATTGCCAAGGACTCCAAAGATAACTGCAAGGCATTCTTTAGCTATGTCAAGAATCTAAGTGGCAATGCTCAGATCTGCTCAGAGTTAGTGCAGAATGACACAAAATACACTGAAACGACTGATATCGGCAAAATCCTGGCAGACAGGTTCAGTGCAAACATCACCCCCCCCCTCTCACCCCCAAAAGGGCCCATAACCATACCAGAAGAATGTAGAGCCCCTGAAATCACAGACACTCAGGTTAAAACAACCCTCTCTAAAGCCAAAAACACAGCATCAATGGGACCAGATGGTGTCCCAGGCTGCATCCTACACGAGCTCAAAGACGAATAACCCCTCACCTAAACACAATGTTCAAACTCAACCTCACCACAGGCTACTTACCCATAGAGTGGTGCACAGCAATGGTTATTCCGCTCCTTAAAAGTGGCGCCACAACAGACCCCGGGAACTATCGCCCTATAAGCCTGGTCTGCAAGGCTATGGAGCGCATCATCATGGAACCCATTAACAGAGACATTGGGAACCTCCAAACACTGTACCCTACCCAGTTCGGCTTTGTTAAGGGAAGATCATACCTCCTAAACCTGGTGGACTTCTTTGAGACAGTTACCAAGGCTATAGACAAGGGAAAGGTGGTACACACAGCCTATCTAGACCTTGCAAAGGCCTTCGACACCATTCCCCATTCTGGTATTATAGACAAGCTCACCAGCCTAAACATAAACCCCTATATCACAAGATGGGTTGCCAACTGGCTCACGGACAGAACGCACATGGTGTGAGTTGCTGGAGCTAGGTCCGACTCTAAATCGGTTACAAGTGGCATACCCCAGGGCTCAGTCCTAGGACCCCTCCTGTTCGGCATATACTTCTTAGAGGTACAGGCAAGCACAGGAGGATTATGGCTGACCAAGTTCACAGAGGACTGCAAACTAGGGGCTATAACTGACTCTCTGGCTGACACAGACATCCTCCAAAAGGGTCTCACTGAGACGAATACCTGGTGTCAAAATTATGGCCTCAAGCTAAATGCCAAAAAGTGCATAGTCATCCCCTTTGGAAAAACAGAGTAACCACAAACTACCACATAGGTGGTAGTCCCCTAAATACTGAAAATGTAATAAGGGATCTGGGGACCCAAGTAGATAGTAATCTCTCCTTTGATAATCACATTGCCAAAGTGGTTAGAAAATCCTTCTGTGGCCCACCTAATCACAAAAGGGTTTGCATCCAGATCAAAAGAGGTCATTGTGCCCCTCTACTCATCACTCATCAGACCCATCATAAGAGTACAATGCCCCATTTGGGATGTAACTTACAAGACACCTCCAACAGCTGGAAAGACCACAGAAGTACCTCACCAAGAGGATCACTGGCCTCAAACAGATGCCCTATGCAGTTCAACTCAAGAAGCTCCAGCTGTACTTGGTTGCATACCGCCTACTCAGAGGTGATCTCTGCCTGACATACAAGGCCATGTCCAACCCAGAACTGATGGACATGCACCACCTAAAGAAAACCTTATCCCCTCGAGCCACACGCTCTAGGGAATCTAAACCTCACCACAACAATAAATAGGATGTTCTAGAGGGATATATTCCTGTCCCAGAGACTTCCCATGCTTTGGAACGAGATTCCAATCTACATTAGGCAGAGCTCCTCGCTAACACTCTTCAAGAGAAACCTTGATGAGTGGATGGAAAACAGAAAGTTTACCCCGGGGATCACTTCAGTGGCTCTGCTGGACAGAGGCACAGGGAACTAATCTAAGGGGGTGGCAAAAGCCAACACATTCTGGCTAGGCTTATAAATGCCTTCAGGCAGATAGCCTAGTACCTACCTATGAACCTATTATGGGGTATATTATTATGAGTAACAGCAGTAATGTTTTCTTGTTCTTTTTCAGGAACTTTCTTTCTGGTGGCATTAAAATTTCTAATGGTTTCCAGAGCATATTGGTACAATTATCTTATGAAGTGCTAATACTTATCAAATCAGCATTATAGCTGCTGGAACATGTTAACAGTTAAGACTGAATATTGGAGGATATGTTGAATATAATTATTATAGCAGCGAGTTCCTTCCAGTTGTACTTTCTTCCATTTTATTTCATTTCAATAAGCTTAAGCCTAAATTTAGAACAAATCACAGAAATCCTCAAATAATTAAATAAAATAGATAAATCTGTACAAATCCAACCATGACACCATTCAGCCTATTTTATACATTCACAGAGAATATCTGTAAAAACAGTCAGCAGATTCTAAAAAAATATGTCTTTTAAAAAGTTTTGGGTGGTTCTTACTTCAACAGACAAATGTAGTCAATTATGTAGGCAAAGAACTGGGAATGTAAAGTATCTGATTATGAATGTTCCAAGACTTACACTAAGGATTTTGATCAGGGCACCAGTCATAAGTAAGTAAGTAAGGCTTAAAACCTGAGCTTTGGCTGGCTAAGATCTAGCTTTATTCAACTGGACGTATAAGAGAATTTAAGTACCTTTTATCTGCACTTTTTCAAATAATACAGCATTTTAATTGATTTATTTGTGTTGCATTGAATATTAACTGAACTGGAAGTTTTGACTCTTGTTTTTTCAGTTAGTGCTTGCTAGATTTTATTGCCTGTTAGAATTCCTGCATAGACAGTAATTGCAGTCGGGGTAGTCTCATTCACTGATATTCTGTTACTGCCTATTTAAGTGGTACATTTTGGAATATTTTCTGCTTAAAACCTGAGCTTTGGCCAGCTAAGATCTAGCTGTATTCAACGGGATGTATAAGAGACTTTAAGTACCTTTTATCTGCACTTTTTTCAAATAATACAGCATTTTAATTGATTTATTTGTGTTGCACTGAATATTAACTGAACTGGAAGTTTTGACTCTGTTTTTCAGTTAGTGCTTGCTAGATTTTATTGCCTGTTAGAATTCCTGCATAGACAGTAATTGCAGTCGGGGTAGTCTCATTCATTAATATTCTGTTACTGCCTATTTAAGTGGTACATTTTGAAATATTTTCTGCTTAAAACCTGAGTTTTGGCCAGCTAAGATCTAGCTGTATTCAAATGGATGTATAAGATGATTTAACTACCTTTTATCTGCACTTTTTTTTTTAAATAATACAGCATTTTAATTGATTTCTTTGTCTTGCATTGAATATTAACTGAACTGGAAGTTTTGACTCTGTTTTTTCAGTTAAAGTTTTGACTCTGTTTTTTCAGTTAGTGCTTGCTAGATTTTATTACCTGTTAGAATTCCTGCATAGACAGTAATTGCAGTCGGGGGTAGTCTCATTCATTGATATTCTGTTACTGCCTATTTAAGTGGTACATTTTGGAATATTTTCTGCTTAAAACCTCAGCTTTGGCCGTCTAACATCTAGCTGTATTCAACTGGATGTATAAGAGAATTTAAGTACTTTTTATCTGAACTTTTTTCATATAATACAGCATTTTAATTGATTCATTTGTGTTGCATTGAATATTAACTGAACTAGAAGTTTTGACTGTTTTTTTCAGTTAGTTCCCCACCCACTCTCCCTGGTTTTGTTTTGGTCTTAATCTTGGTGGCTTTGAAATTGCCCAACCCTCTTGTAAATTTGTGTTTGGATACTCCTTCTGGGCCCATCTCATTTGCTCACTTAATTGAGTGCAGTGAGATCATATTCTGATTTCAGGCATTCATACTGTGTACAAAGAGAGCATCTGGGAAAGAAAAAAAATTAAGCTTGTTTCCTGCCTTTTCTGTAAGTGGTCTAGACTGTTTGTTGGCTTCTGAGCCCCCAAGCCTTTCTTTGTTGAAGGGAAGCCTTCAAGCTTAATTTTGTTTCTTAGAACTAGTCAGTTTTCTAGTTTCAGCACTCAAATCTGTTTCTTTCAACTCAGCACTTGTTCAGAACTCTTTGTAAGCACTAAATAAGCTGCAAATTACTACAGCACTCGACTTTCCTCACTTGTCTAGAGGAAAGTAGTTTTTAGTACTTAATAAATAAGCACCTATCCAGGCATGTCTAAGGGTCAGCTCCCGGTGATTTCTCCTGTCTACCTGATGAATCTGGGCATCTTGGGGCAATGCAGCAATTGCCTCATGTACACAGACAACCCTCTCCTCCTACCACCCAACACTACAACCTGTGAGAGATGCATTTATACAGCCAAAATGGAAGCAAAGCTCTCTTCACCCAAGACTGGACTAAACAGTCAAGAGGAGAAGGTAAACACTTGCACCACACCACACTCATCACATAGTCCCTCAAAACCTACACCACCAAAACACACACATAAAAACACAAAACACACACCTACATTCACGGAGGCTCTCAATATAAACCTGCCCAAGCATCAGGGATCTCCAAAGCAGAAACGCAAGCAAACTCCACCCCCCAACACAACCCAAATGACACATAGCCCACAAACTCAGTGTGCCACTCAACCACAGCCCATAAGGCATAACAACGTACCCAACACTCTAGTCATAGGTGACTCTATAGTCAGACACACTGATGTTCCACTCACCAGGCTAAACAAGGAGAAAGTTACTGTCAGCTGCCTGTCAGGTGCCAGGATCTGCCACATAATGAACACAATCAGGTCACTCCACAACAAGTACAAATATGACACTGTCATTGTCCATGTTGGTGTGAATTGAATGACCTGCGACGTACCTTCCTGGACTACATGAAAAGAGACATGGAGGAGCTCTCTGATCTTGTAGCCCAGGCAGGTATGACCCTAGCCCTGAGTAGAATCCTGCCATCACCCAGAATGATACCTCAGTAAAAGGAGAAAATGACTGACTTCAACAATTGGCTAAGCTTCTGGTGTCATTCTAAGGGGATCCAGTATTTGTCTGCCTGGGACGACATGATCAATAGACCATGATGCGTTGCCAGAGATGGCCTGCACCTGTCACCCTTGGAATTTTGGATACTGGTTAAGGCTCATGCCACCCCTATAGTGCCTTTTTAGGCAAGGTTCAAATGACAAATTCACCACCGTAACAGGTACAAGCAAGCAAAATCTAAGAGTAATGCTACTCAATCCTAGAAGTCTAAACCTCAAAATGCACTCACTCGAGGCATTCCTTAAAATGGAGAACATCGACATCTGTGCAGTGACAGAGACCTGGTTCAAAGCTCCAGAGAGCACCCCTGCGTTACCAGGCTATAATTCATACCACACCTTTCAGCCACCTAACCTGGAATGAAGCACTAAAGGTGGAGGCATGTCCATATCCATTAAGGATATCCAGACCTCCAGGCTAGTTGCACAGCATAATGCATCCGAGATTATCCAAGTGCAACTAACTCTGGGCAAGACCGCAATCCAAATTGTACCTTGCTACAGACCCCCCACCATGCCCCAGGATTCCCACTCCTCATTTCTTGATACACTGGAAAGTATTAGGGTACAACCCAACACCCTAATAATGGGCAATTTCAACTACCCCACCATTAACGGGAAAACTACTCATGTATCAACTCTTTTGCTCAACGTTTTCTGGAATTCATAAATTCCAATGCCTTGGATCAACTTATTCACACCCCCACCACGGGCAGCAATATCCTAGACCTGATAATTACCAGCATGGGCAACCGGTGTTCCACACCAGAAGTCAATTCCTCGTTGGTCAGATCTGACCACAAGCTAATCGCCCTAGACATCCACATCCCGCCCCCACCCCCAATTAGGGAAACCACCATAAAAAACTTCTCCAAAGCCAACTTCACACTTCTTAAGACAGAAGTGGAAAACTTTATGACACCAATGCAGATGGACAATAGAGTTACGACTGCTGAATCCTACACAAATGCACTTTATAAGCACTTACACGAATGCATGGATCATGCTATCGCTAATAGATCCAAGATGCTATCCACCAAAAAAAGGAAGCCAATCTGGTGGTCCTCTGCCATAAACAAACTCTACAACAGAAGAAAGAAACTGTTGCAAAAAAGAGTAAAATCCCATGACTGGAGGAACTCCCTGGTCAACCTCAGTAAGAAGCTGAGATCTCTCATAAAATCCTCCAAAGCTAGTTATGAAAACAAAATTGTCACTGACTCTAAAGACAACCACAAAGCATTCTATAGCTATGTCAAAAATCTCAGTGGCAGCACTCAGATCTGCTCTGAGTTACAGCACAATGGCACTAAATATACAGAAACAACTGATATTGCCAACATCATGGCAAATAGGTTCAGTGCTAACTTTACCCCCCTCTCACCCCCTAGAGGGCCCATCTCTATACTGGAAAAATGCAAAGTTTCTGTAATCACGGCTGCACAGGTAAAAAAAAACACACTATCCAAAGCCAAGAACATAGCATCCATGGGAGATGACAATATCCCAGGCTGCGTTCTACATGAACTACAGAATGAACTGGCACCCTACCTAAGTACCATGTTCAGTCATAGCCTCAGCTCAGGCTTTGTGCCCACTGAATGGTGCACTGCGATGGTTATCCCACTCCACAGAGGGGGAGCCATGACAGACCCCAGGAACTACTGTCCCATTAGTCTGATGAGCCTGGTCTGCAAGGCCATGGAACATATCATCATGGAACTCATAAACAAGGACATTTGTAATCTCCAAACTCTGGACCCTACCCAGTTTGGGTTTGTAAAAGGCAGATCATGTCTCTTAAACCTGACTGACTTCTTTGAAGCAGTCACCAAAGCCATAGATGAGAGTAAGGTGGTTCACACAGCTTATCTAGATCTCACCAAGGCTTTTGACACCATCCCCCACTCTGGAATTATAGATAAGCTCACTAAACTAGGTATAAATCCCTATGTCACAAGATGGGTTGCCAACTGGCTTATGGACAGAACCCACACTGTGAAAGTAGCACACTCCAAATCCGACTTCAGACCAGTGACAAGTGGAGTACCACAGGGTTCAGTCCTGGGTCCTCTCCTGTTTGGTATCTACTTCCCTGAAGTACAGGCAAACACAGAAGGTCTTTGGCTAACAAAGTTTGCAGATGACTGCAAACTAGGAGCCATAATCGAAACTCCTAATGATGTGGACATACTACAAAAGGGCCTCACTGAGACAGATGCCTGGTGTCAAAGCCATGGCCTGAAGCTCAACGCCAAAAAGTGTATTGTCATCCCCTTTGGTAAAAACTCTGTACCCATGAACTACCACATAAGTGGTAGTCTACTTAATACCGAAAGTGTGATAAGAGACCTTGTGACACAGGTGAACAGTAGTCTCTCCTTTGATAATCACATCACCACAGTGGTCAGGAAATCCTTCTACATGGCTCACCTCATCACAAAATGTTTCTCATCCAGAAAAAAAAGAGGTCATTGTTCCCCTCTACTCATCACTCATTAGACCCATTATAGAGTACAACACCCCTTTTGGTATGTACCTCAGAAGACAGCTACAACAACTGGAAAGGCCACAGAAATACCTCACAAACAGGATTACTGGTCTCAAACAGATGCCCTACGCAGAACATCTCAAAAAACTCCAGCTTTACTCTGTCGCATATCGCCTACTCAGAGGCGATCTCTGCCTAACATACAAAGCTATGTCAAACCCAGAGCTGTTGGACATGCTCCACTTTAAGAAATCCCAATCCCTCCAAGATACACGATCTATTGACCTAAACCTTGTCGCCACAATGAACAGAACATGCCGGAGGGATAGATTCCTGTCCCAGAAACTTCCCATACTCTGGAACAGACTACCTATGTCAAACAGAGATCCTCATTAGCACTCTTCAAGAAAAATCTTGATGATTGGATGGGAAATGGGAAATTCACCCCAGGGATCACTTCTGTGGCTCTGCTCGACAGGGGCACAGGAAAATAATTTTCTTGAGTGGCGAAAGCCAGGGTACATTTTTGGCTAGGCTTATATAGGCCTTAGGGCTAATAGCCTAGTACCTACCTATGAGCCTATGAAGTTGATATGTGTTTGTGAGATAGACATCAAGGAACTCACCTCAAGAGAAATACAAAGAAAAGCTCCAGGTGTGAATCTTGACAGCTGTGTCAAGAACATGTAACTAGTTAGAAATGGTCAGATAGACCTAATCATAATTCTTTGTAGTACATGTGGCTTTTATTGTCCCACTGTGGATTCAGGCTTATAGCTGGTTGGAAATTTACTTGTTGTCAGATATGGCTGAACTGCAATTCACCTACAGAGATGTATGGCTCTGGCAGATTGAGTGCAGTCACCAAGAAGCGTGTACCATGCCCATAGCTTCGATAACCAAGTGTGCGCGGCAGGGGAGCTAATGTGTGTTGTGCTTAGTGTGCAATGCATGCTTATGTAGCTACAATATGTAGAGGTATGTTACAGTCAGGAGGAAGTCCTGTACACTGCTGTAATCATATTTATGCTCCAATATGGCTTTTATGCAATGCTCTCGAGACACAGTGAAGGAAGTAATTGTAAACACAGATTCCTACTACATTAATAAAGGCTTTGCCTATTGTATGCTGCATTTTTGCTACTTCTATGTCCACCAGACATCATGTTGCTGATGCCTGCCATACTGCCTCATGGTCTGGGGGAGGCATAGACATTGCCCCCGGGCACTTGTTTATCAAAGCAGTGAGCATTGCCTGCAGTGAATTTGCTACAGCCATAGGTCTCTGCAGATGAATTGCACTTCAGCCATGTTCCCAGCTAAATTTACCAGCAGGAAATGTTCTGTGACCTACAGGCCTAAATTTCCTAATGTACTACTAGCTACAAAAAAATAAACATGTAAACGCACAAAATGTTTTACAACTTTGAAAACTGTAAAACACTTAGTGCTGTCACATAAAGCAAGCAGAGGCAAAGTGTCCCACTAAAGAACAAATTGTTTTAAAAGATGTTAGACACTTTGCTCTGCTGCACCTTTTAGTACATGACAGCAAATTGCATTACAACTTTTAAAGCTGTGAAAATGCTTCAAACACGGTTCTGTGTTGATGACTGCTGTTAATGGTCTATCGTGAGAATAGTGCTTAACAGTACTTAAAGATGTTATGTCAGAAAGGTGTTAACAAGGTTATCTTTGTTCCACATTTGAAGTGTGATCATGACACGTCATGCACTATATGGGAATTATTAGTAGTACCTTGCCTGGTGTGCAATAAGAAAGATGATAAGAGACCTTACAGCTCCTTCATCTATGAGGTACCTACACCATGTAGGGCTTGGTATGTTAACCTCAAGCCCTTGTACAGAATTCAGTAGGTGATTATCAGCAGGTATAGACTGCATGGCATGGGACTAATGTGCCCCAAATTTCTACTGTCTATTAAAACATGACCAGCATCATTCAGTACTGCCTGCTCATGCCCCAGGTCACAAGTGTCAAGCCCAATGTGGAGGACATTACAGTAGCCCAACAGTAAAGGCAGCAATGCATTCACAACCTCCATCAATTTGTCAAATTGTATCAGATGCTTAATATTGGTAATATTACTGAGTTGAAATAAAAATGATTTAATTACAGTTGACAGCAAGTCCCTCAGTGGTAGTCAGTTATCTAAGATAAGATTTAAGCTATGTACCACAGACACAAATTCTAGTCTCCAGTCTATACCATTGTAAAATAGAATGGTGATTTGAATATTACAGGTAGAAAGAATGGCATGGAAGGTCAGTACCTTGGTCTTAGCTGGCTTGAGAAGTAACTGACTACTCCTCATCCAATTAATGATGATATGCAGACTGTCTACAAAGGTCAGTAGGGTTGACACATCCTCAGCAATGAAGAAGAGGTACAGGTGAGTATCAGAAACATACAAATGCTAAGTCAAACCTCATCTGCTAATGGCATCTTCATCTGAAGAACTGTGAACAACAAATGGCCGCAAGGGAAATGCCTACTGCTGAGGGTAGTGTGAAGAGAAGCTAATATCAGAATCCATTCCTTGCAGCCAAACAGTAAGAGACAAAGCATTTGAGGACTGTAAAAAAAAAAAAAAAACTACAGGGGGTCCTCAAGTTCTGAAATATGGTCCTATGATCCACTGTCCTATGATCTATGCTGTCAGATGCTACCCCAAGACTGGGGAGGCTCTAGTCAGACATAGAGATTAAACCTGTTGATTTCTAACCACAGAGATATCATGTATAACTCTAATAAGAGCTATCTTAGCGATATATTACCTCCTAAAGTTAGACTCAAAAATATAAAGAGGTTCATGGATGATTAAAAATTATTCAAACTGCCTTGCAATCACCTTCATAATAATTTTGCCAATGAATGGAATAAATAGGTCTATAATTTTTTCAGACTGCAAGGGTTCAAAGATGGTTTGTTTATGGGTGATCATAACTAGTAACTCTTTTAGATTAACTGTAAATATGTTCTTCCTTAGGGTGGACTGAAAGATCTGGAAAGTAACTGAGCCAAACACATCCAAGAAGGATTTAACCAGTCTGGCTGAACCTACATCCAAATCAGAGATTGATAGAGAACATGTTCAAAGTCAACTCTGCATCTCTGAATGGAGAAGCTCATGTGTCTGAATTCATCTGTGTGCCCACATCATGTCAAGGACTAGAGCTCATGGTCATTCAAAGGGTTACAAGTCCCAAATGAGACTGGACATATATTGTTGTACACTTCCTGTCCACACCATTCAGAATTCCTTATTCTGTACTGAATTAACAGGGCTCTGCCGGGCACTACAGAGAGAGAGATTAATCCTGGCTTAAAAACTGAGGGAACAGCAAGAAGCCTTCTCTGTTTGACAGAGTAGGAGTGTTTTTCTTTTTGCTCTCTATAAAGTTGTGTAGACTATAAGTATCATACTAATAAAGAATAGTAATAAATGACCCTGAGCTAGACTGTATGTGTTACCAAATGCTGTTTGCCAGCAAGTAACAATAATTGTCATAACAGCTCCAAAATGAGCATAATATATTTCAATCCGAAAATCAGTTCATTCTGGTTAAAATGTATCTTATTCACTCTTATCTGATTGGAACAGAAATGCTGAAGCTTAGTAGAACTCATGTGGTAGTAAATGCCCCACACTGACTCAGAACCGACAGAATTTAAGTCTCTGTGAAGTTAATGTGTAAGCAAATTCTTCTAAACCCATCAAACCAATAATTAACTAATTGGGCAGGACATCAAGGTGGCACAGTGTTTAATGTTTCTGCATCACAGCTCCAGTGCCCGAGTTCAGTTCTGACTTATGCACATGATCTGTATGGAGTCTGCATGTACCCCCTTACCTGTATATATTTTCACTTGTTATTCTGCTTCTCCCAGCTTCCCCAAAACACATTGGTTGACTGCCTACTCTAAACTGTCCATTTCTATTGCACGTACCCCTTCTTTTCTGGCTTATGACATTGCTTAAAAGGATCTTGACCTTTTCATTTACCCAGTTTACAAAATCTGCACCTCAGCAGAAGTATTACAAATTCTCCATCCCTTTATGTTGTCTGTTTTTAAGTGTAAAGGAACAGGCCTTACCATTGCTTCTTTATTCATATACTTGAGTTCTGCCCTGCTTTAAAAGGACAATCCAAGTAAAGAAGGCAACACAGACAACTTCCTGCAAATTATGGTCAAAGAAGTTTGCAATGATGTCTTTAGTTACAATCCACTTTTCTAATCTGGGCATCAGACATAAGTACCTAATTTAGAATATATTATGTGGCGACCCCGGGAAAAGCCGGAAGATGAAGAAGAAGATTGTTGCTGAAGTCACTGTTAGCATTTTTGCTCTTTATCAGTGGGTTTCCTATCAGCAAAATTAAAGAACTATCTATCAATTTAGAGAATGTACTGCTTTAGCATTCTGGTTTGATTTCTTCCAAAGGAGCTCTCTGGAGATGCAGAGTTGTGCTGAATTATGTCATACAGCCTTTCATCTAGCCTTTTTAGGCAACGCTAATGAGAATTATAGTGTGAAACATACCTTGCAGGTTCTGTCAGCTTTAATCTCTTAGCCAGATTTCAGATGTGGACGTGTCACTGACAGTGTGTTTGGCAGAGTGTCTCACTGCCACAGAGACTGGAAATTAAGAGGGGATGTGCAAGTGGTCTCGGCACTGATTTTTCTAGGTTTTCACTACAGCATTTCAAGTCTGAGCCTTGAGTTGAGTGAACTATATATGGTGACCAGGTGGGGGCTGGTCCACAGACTCTTCAGCCATGACTCTGGCTCACAGTGTAATAACATTAAAGATAATAGTTACACAGATAGTTGCACAGAATATTGTATCAAGCATTTCATTGAAATCATGTTGCATAATATCTCCTCACACTGTGTATATGACAGCATTTACACACAACTTGTTGAATTATAATGGAAATATGTGCACAATGTATATATGATCAAAATCTAGAAGGACCTGTTTGCTGCAATGAAAATATTATTTACAAACGAAATTCATATGTGCAGTATTTACAAAAGAGATAGTTCTAACATACTGTTATATAAAACAGGGATTTTGTTTTGCTAATCATTTTCTCAAAAGCAAACACATCTGTTTTCACTAATTGGGTGAATACATAGCAATTTTCAATTTTACAAATGTAGCTAGGGTCCTGATTTCCTGCAATAAGTAATTCTATGTTGCGGGTCCTATATGGGAGAAGGCTTTGTCACCTATTGCACTTTTAAAGTGAGGCCAAATGAGCGTGATATCATTGTAATTACTATGCCTTAGGAGTAATGTTGTTCCTTAAGACTAAGTTTAGATTTTATTGGTGGTCAGTAACCTAGATTTAAAATTTTGAATAGAATACAGATGAGAAGATATGAAGCCCTGATGTTAACTGGACACCATTTCATCCTATTACTGAAGTCACAATGGTGAATGTGAGAACTAGATATCAATCTGATAACAACCAATCAAATGTGAAGGAAATTAATAACACACTTGATGGGTTTAAGTTATGTAAGAGGGACAAGACCCAGAGAGTAGTTAGGGAGCTATATTATTCCCAGTGTTATGTTCCTGTGTCATATCTCAGGGTTCAGACCTCTTACTTTGAATGTTTCTACTGTGGATACACTGCTCATTAGTGAGAACATTTAATAATAATGTATGAATTCCTACTTCTGTTTGGATAATATGTAACTATTTTTGCTCTTACTACTAGCCGATTCAGCAAGTTCTACAGCTATTCTGAAGTAAGTGTAACATATCACACATAAACCATAACTTCATTTTTGATAATATACATCGCCAAATATAATAATGTTAGTACCTTTACTATTACCATTTTCCAAAAACAAAATGTTGGTGCTTGGGATTGGCACGTCTATGAGCTGTACTTCATCTGGTCCCACCTGAAAAAGCCATATCTTATAACTTCATTGATTCTTTTTACAGGGGCTATCTTTTGTTGGCTAAATGATGTGACTGTTTTCTGATGTGCAAACCACATAGTACAAGTACCTACTGCTAAAAATCTAGGAATGCAGTGAAACACGTCTAGTGTTCCTCATTATGTCATGGTGATGCAAACAATCCATGCAACCATTATCACTCTAATATTTACTGTATATTTGTAATATTTGCACCTGCTTGTATTAATATCTTCTAATCTGGTTACCATGACTTGCTTTGTCTGATGCCTGTACGTTTTTTGACATTGAGAGTATTTGCAGTTAGTTTTAAAACATTAACAGCCATATGTTCCTAGTTGTCATAATGGTTAAGGTCTTCACCTCTCAGACACAAGGTACAGGGTTTGATTCTGACCTCAGGTTATTGGCTAGGCTTAAAATGGCTCTTCAGGGCAGTTAGCCTAGTGCGAACCTAATGTTCACTCTGTGAGTATGACAAGAACATGAATCTGCCAGCTCACATCTGAAAACAGACATAAATCATACCTAGTATACTTGCATCATCATAAGCTATAATCTGTGTCATTTGTTTATGAGGAGTTTGTTTAGTGTCATGTCAAAAACTGCAGAAGTCCAGGTAGACCATATTTATATCCCTTCACAGGTCCACTGGTTTGGCCCATTATTTAGAAAAATAACTTGTTTAATCCATATAACAAATTCTTCCAGTATGAATCTGTCCAAGTTTGGTGACTACTTGCAGAATTTATTCTGTTGTCTTTTGCACCACTGCAACAAATCTGACATGTTGGTTGTTTTATGCCTCTGTCTTGATCTCTCTAATGTTACATAGAATCAAATCTCTAATAAAAATGTAGACTAACCAAATAAATCAGCACGTTTGCTTTCATGACACCATCAGTGCTTTTACTTGCATGACACCACCTCAGTACAAAGATCATAAAAACAACTGCAATAATGTACTTTGTTTATTTTGCTTTATCTTGTGTCAGAAGTATTTAACTTTATGGTACTCTGCAGCTAATAATAAAAAACTGATAATGCTAACAGGGAGTTTTTGGTGCAGTCTTTAGCTGATATTTCCTCTAACTTTATCAACAGCTGTAGCATTACATTCAAAGTGTCCTCCTTAAATCCTTTTAACTTATCACCAGTATTTAACCCCTGTCATCTCTGCTGAATGGCTATTTCAGTGCTACCTAGTTTTTCCTTCTGATTTTAGCTTACTTATGTTCTGTTTTGACATTTTACTCATTTTCAATGTAAAAGCATTAATCCGCAATGTAGCTGTGACATCCCTCCTCTGGGCCAGTAATCAAGGAGCCTCAATCCTCACCACTGACACCAATAGGGAACGTTTGCTTAGAACAAAAATAGATACACACAGTATTTTCAGATGCAGCTCTCTGCATGAAGCAGTATTTCCCTTAAGAGCACACAGGGAGCACACTCCAGTCTTGGGGCTGGATTTCCTCTCCAAGCCCCAAATAGTCTTGGGGCTGGATTTCCTCTCCAGGCCCCAAATAAGACTCTACCTTTCACTCTGCAGAAATTAGTGTTATGTGTCTCTGTTCCAAGTAGCTAACACACACACTCTTTGAGATTTGATTTTTGCACACACACACCTGGGAAAGGCTGACACAAATTGACCCAGCTATGTCACCTCCACCCAGACTATAAGGTAGATTCACTACCAACAGCCAGTTACCTTAAGGCTCTTACCAGGGTACCCAATTACTTTTAGTAAAATTAATACTTACACAAATGGTAGTGTTAACCATACAGCAAAGCTTTCTGGAGTGTGCAGCCACCATACCACTAAATAAATGCAAGCACTCTCAAAAGCTAAAATATAAAAGACTAGCCACAATGAAAGGTTTAGATTATTAATAATAAATATTAACAAAACAAATATTAACATAATAACTCCTTTAATGTGTTTTTGTTATAATTTTTGCATGTTGTATTAATTACTTATGTCATATTTGTAGAGCATTTCTCCCCGGGCCTCCACTGAAAATGGGTTTCTGACCTAGTGAACTTTCCCAGTTAACAAAGGTCAATAAACAATAAATAAATAAAAACATGAAAATACTGAATATCTATTTACAATAAACACCAGAGTTTCAATTCACAGGAAATATAAAAAATAACACAGATGGAAAGACTCAAACACATACAGAAAAACAATACTTTTAGCTAATCTCACTATATTTTCCTGACAAACAAATTACTGTCCCCTAGTTAATTTACTTAATAAAGCAAGGCAAGATGAAGTGAGTGAGTGGTCTTGTCAGTTCCAAAACAGAGTGCTGAGTGTCCCTGTCCTTGTCACATCTCTCACTAGCATCTAAATACAATTTCAGTGCTGGCTACAAAATGACATCAAATCTAGTCACCTGACTATGGTTCCTACACTACCCTCATGACTAGAAGCCAAGCCAGGATCTAGCACAGATGTGTCACAATACACAACTAGAACTTTGCTAAAGCTTATTCAAACATCTGGACACGACAATAAGAGCAGGATCCCAGTCCAGACATTGGCTGCATTCAGGCCTGTGAGATAAAATCTTTACAGCTTAAACCAAGTCATATAATTTCAAGCTATTTTTCTTAATATTAGCTGGGCTAAGCTTTACCCCTTCCCTTCCAGCATCCTCTGTTAACATATATACATTTCATTAGTTACATTACAGTTTCAAATACATGTATATTCTGCCCAGCAGGACCTACTGTTTATACACTTTTAGCACAAGTAACTTTGCAAATACATTTTTGACACAAGCATCTATACAAATCAGTTTGATATTCAAATGACATAAAATTCTTTACAACACTCCAGCTAGTTATTCTGGCACATTACACATGCACTACCATACTCTCTCTGGCATAGCTGGCACTAAATGACATCATCACACATAACACACACACACACACACACACACACACACACACACACACACACACACACACACACACACACACACACACACACACACACTTCTTTGAAGACTCAAGCTAGTTTTTCAAATGACCCTGGAGAAATGTTGCTTGACAGAAATTGGCCTGTCTGGGGGCACATTAGTCCATACCTTGTCTTGAGAGCCCATCTACATTGGCATTCCTGACCCCACTATGGTGCTGCACTGTCATGTCATATGCCTGCAACTCTAAGCTCCACCTTAATAACTTGGCATTTTGCTGGCTCGCTTGATGTAGCCATGTTAAGGGATTCTGGACTGTAACCACAGTGATTTTCCTTCCATACAGATAGGGCTGAAGTTTTTGCAGCACCCATACTATGGCTAAACATTCTTTTTATACAGCTGCATAACATTCCTCCCTGGGTTGGAGTCTATGGCTGAGATATACAACAGAGTGCTCTTCTCCCTCTGATGAAACCTGGCTAAATACAGCCCCCACCCCATGGTTTGAAGCATCTACCTGCACAACAAATTATTTGCCATAATCTGGACTGGCATGCACAGGGGGTCCTCCCAAAGCTCATTTAAGCTTTTGGAATGCCTACTCTCAGGCTGGGGTCCAAATTACCTTATCTGGCCTGTCTTTCCTTGTCAGGTCTGTGAGGGGAACAGCTATTCTACTATAATTGAGAACAAACTTTCTATAGTACCTAGCTGTCCCCAAGAATGCCCTCATCTGTTTTTTTGGTAACAGGGGAAAGCCATGCCTCAATAGCTTCCACTTTCACAGGTTCTGGCCTAATCTTACCACCCCCCATTCTATGTCCCAAGTAGCAGGCCTCTGCCAAAACCACCTGACACTTACTGGGCTTAATGGTCAATCCTGCCCTTTCCAGCCTGCTGAGGATCTCTCTGACATCCTGAAGATGCTCTTGCCAGGAATGGCTGTAGATGGCAATATCATCCAGGTATGCAAGGGCATAATCTGCTGCTCTTGCTAGGATAAGATCTACCAGCCTCTGAAAGATTGCTGAGCCATTTTTCATCCTAAAGGGCATCTTTGTGAACTGATATAATCTGAAAAGAGCCACAAATGCTGGCCTCTCTCTCTATCAGTGTAAGTCAAGAGCACCTGCCAGTAGTCCTTGGTCAGATCAATAGTAGTCAGATATTTAGCCCCCACCCAGCTGTTCTAAGGCTTGATCTGCCCTAGGCATGTAAGCATCTGACTCTGTGTGACTGTTTATTTTTCTGTAGTCCACACAGAACCTGGTGCTGCCATCCTTCTTTGATACCAGCATCACTGGGGTGGCCCAGGGACTGCTGTACTCATGGATTATTCCTGGTTTCAACATTTCCTGTATCTCCTCCCTTAGAGTCTGTCTGACTCCCTCAGCCACCCTGTAAGGGGCCTGTTTGATAGGTCTTTGGGGTCCTGTATCCACATGTGTTGCATCAGGTGGGTGCACCCACGTTTCACAGAGAACATGTCCCCAAACTCCTGTAACACTGCTTGGATTTCTCAGACCTGAGTAGGGGATAGTTGCTGGGACACTACTACCCTTTCCACTGAGGTGTCAGTCAACAGGTACTGTAAGAGGTCCAGAAAGCACCCAGACGTAAAGGCAGAAATAAACTGTTTATTTCAATACATACCTGTTGTAGTTTTTATTGTACATTTTTGGGTGTTCTTTGGCACTGAGTTTCTTCCTTTGGTTCCCTCTATAAAAAGAACCACAACATACTGTCCTGCTATGACTATGGAGTCTGTCACAACAGTCTGACGAGCCAGGGGTACTCTCCCAGCCTTCCATGCAGCACTGAAAAGTTATACTAGCTATGACACCCCAACAAAGTTTTGTACTTTTAGCATTCCTGATGGAATCTCATCAGCTCTTGCAGTTTTTCAATGGCAGAACTTTCTAACTGTTGTGCTGACTTCATCTAACAAAATGGATTCATTTCTACCAGCTGTTTTTGGCACTGCGTCTTCACGGGATGGCATGTCCACAGGACTCAAGTCCTCAATGTGTTCCTACCACTTCTGATTAATGTCTCCAGTCAAGGCAAGGTCAGAGTTTCTTCTCCCTTGTTGAGAATAGCCTTGGAAATATCCTGCCTTCCCTTATTGAATCATTGGATGGTATTCCAGTTCCTCTTTGACAAAAATCAAACATTAGTTTCATTGGCTTCACCAAACTCTCTGTTAGCACTGTGTTGAATGTCTCTCGTTAACCTGCTAGCTTCTATCACTCCTGGTGTCCACCAGTGGGTCACAGAATTACCACAGAAAAACTACCCGCCTTTTGGTCAGAGCTCCGTACTGCCACCTCAGCTGCTAAGATGTTAAACAGAGTTCATTCAGTTTCCATGTCTGCAGCCTCCCCATATGCATTGGAGAAGCTACTCTACATGTGGGAATTAAACTCATTCTTCCCAGAAGTATTGACTTGGTGTTCTAAGGACACCTACACTGTATGCTTGAGAGTCTCTTGCCTGCCTAGCTGCAGTTCCAACCATCTGACCTAACTCACCACCAAATGATCATCCAAAAGCTTGGCACCTTTTGTGAGCCAAATGCCTACAACAAATATTATTAATTCAGGTGATATGACTATGAAGTTAATCACTGTCCATTGGCCCAAAGTGCTGTAATATCAAGTACACATTATAAACATCCTTGTGTTTGAACATGTTGATTGTTAAATACCACAGAAATCCATAATGATTTCTCATTCAGGTTCAGATCCAGGCAAGCCTTTCCCCCCTCAGTCAGTCACCTTCAGGCATCTTCAATATTCTCAGCATGTATTGAAGATTCCCAGCAGAACTACAGAGTCTAAGTGGTAGGCTACATAGCACTATACTTACAGTCTCTAAGAAGGCCAAATATTCTGAATAGCTCTTAGGCATGTAATGCACAAACATGCCAAGTTTTTCTTTCTGCAAAATGCAGTGGCATTTAGGTGACCTTATTTACTGGCATAAACACCAAAACGAATAGCAACCAACTTGGCTTCTAAGTGTCCTCACACATGCTTAGGGCCTCTCCTAAGGGTCACCCCCAGAGTAAGGGACAGACCATCCCTAGTTTTATTGTTTATATTGTAAATTAATATATGTGTACAGGTAAGACCAGCTAAATTTAATTGGTATTTTTCAGTCTCCTGAACAAATGTTGGCACATTCCCCAGCAGTGAGATAACATTTCCAAACCTTTCCACCTGTAAGTTGATTTCCCAGTTTAGGGACAGCTACACCCAATCCAGTAGCATCTGCATCTCTTGTTATTTCTCATATTTCGTCTCCTATACCCCTTTAAACTTACATTGCAGCTTAATCAATTTTCAGCTGGTAATATTCTTTATTTCCACTAATATCATACATGTAGCTAAATACATATCTTACCATTCATGAACCATATTAGGCTTGTTTTTTTTTTTTTTCATATGTTAGGTTCACAGATTCATAGGTAAGTACTAGGCTATCTGCCCAAGGGCATTTATAAGCCTAGCCAGAGTGTGTTGGCTTTCGCCACCCCCTTAGATTAGTTCCCTGTACCTCTGACCAGCAGAGCCATTAGTTCCCAGTGCCTCTGTTCAGCAGAGCCACTGCAGTGATCCCCGGGGTAAATTTTCTGTTTCCCATCCACCCGTCAAGGTTTCTCTTGAAGAGTGCTAGTGAGGGGCTCTGCCTGATGTATATTGGAATCTTGTTCCAAAGCATGGGGAGTCTCTGGATCAGGAATCTATCCCTCCAGCATGTCCTATTTATTGTTGTGGTAAGGTTTATATCCCTAGAGCGTGTGGCTCTCAGGGATTTGGTTTTTTTTTTAGGTGGAGCATATCCATCAATTCTGGGTTGGACATGGGCTTGTATGTTAAGCAGTGATCACCTCTGAGCAAGAGGCATGCAACCGAGTACAGCTGGAGTTTCTTTAGTCGGGCTGCATAGGTCATCTGTTTGAGGCCAGTAATCCTCTTGGTGAGGTACTTTTGTGGTCTTTCCAGATGTTGCAGGTGTCTTGTAAGGTACATCCCAAACGGGGCATTGTATTTTATAATGGGTCTAATAAGTGATGAGTAGAAAGGCAGAATAACCTCCTTTGTTCTGGATGCGAACCCTTTTGAGATTAGGTCCAGCACTTTCTATCCCCTCCAACTTAGTCTGGTATAATATATTAACATATTTTCTGCACTCCTTGCTGGTGGCACAGAGAAATACATCCCTGACTAAATCACAGTTGACCCAAGTTCAGTTAGCAGTTCAAGAAGCTTGACAGTGTGGCAGGAGAGGATTGTCATGCCTTTCCTTGGGGAAGGAATACTATGGGTTGATCTTTTCATAGAATGCTGGTGGAGGCTGAGGTACAAGAAAGACTGTAGTGCTGTGCTGAGCAAGAGTGTTGAGAAGGCATGGCTGCTGTGGCTGGAAAGACATACCCTCCAGTTAACATTTGAAGGCTTATCCAACATCGGGGTGGGGCTTATCCAGCATGCCTTGCAAGATAGACATCAGCATGGGGTAGGGCTTAGGTCAAGAAACATTTTTCACTGGCTGCAGTATCTTCTGCAATGCTGGTAGGTTCAGCCCTTGGAAAATGTAATAAACTACAGCTAGAAAAATGGACCAGCACAGTAAGCTTGTAGCTGCCTATACTATTGGTCCATTTTTCTAACTTCACTGTGGTGGTGGTCCACTGAATAGACCACAAGCGCAGTGGCTTGTAGCTGCCTGTGCTATTGTTACAATTTTTCTAGTTGCACTGTGCCATAGTGCAGCTGTAACAATTTACCAATAGCAAATTCCAAATAGAAACTCACACTGACACTCTTAATGCCAGCACTGCAGGTTGGGCCTTTTATAGTCATTTAACCAGTTTCAGGCTTTACAGCTGATATCACATCTGCTTAAATAGATGGTCAATGTGTTAAGTAGGTTTATATGTGAATTAACTGTAGAAAGAAGTTTGTATAAAGCCATTTGCTACAGTTCCTGCAGTCAAGACATGTTTCTTTTTCCCACCCTCTTTTTTGGTCCTCATCTTCATACTGGTGGGGAGGGGGGGCACGCCTCTTTTAAGCCACCTGCTCCAGTTTTTAAAAGCAGGTGCTCAGATTTTCAATGCACAGAGTTTGAGAAGTATGAGCACACTACTATATGCAGAGCCGAAAGTTGCTGCTGACAACCATAATACAGGATGATTTTCTGTTTAAGACATATCTCCTGACTACCATGCAGTAATCTAAATCAGGTTGTGACTTCAAAACAGTGACCAAAGTGAACTGGTTACTGAGCTGACTTGTCTTTAAGTTGACAACAGTGAACCTTAGACTATTGTCCATACAGACTCCAGGCTGGAATCCAGTTGTAGCATTCAGGCACATGGCAACTGAAAAATACATCTGCTGTCTCATCCTTATTGTGCCTCCAAAAAGTCTACTGTGCCAAGAAAAGAGTAGTTTTAGTTTCTCTTTGTCATGAAGTATATAACAGGAAAGAAAATTAGCAGACAAACTCAGCAACTTACTTTATTGTACACATCTATTTTAGAAACCATAGATCTCGAAATACATTACATGCTAATGAAAAGAAATGCAATTTTAAACACACACAAAATCTGAATTTATTGATGCAATGATTTTGTTGCATTACATGACAATATAATATCTGCAACATAGTGTTATAGAGACAAATTACTGTTTCCATCAAAGCTGTACATTTTTGATGGGTTAGAAAATAAGTTATCATGACACAAATCTTGAAGTCAACTAACAAATGGGGTAGTATACATAAAAACATGAAAGTACAACTAACTGCCATCCAGTCTTTCAAATGAATGTGTCTGCTGCACATGGCATTTCACAGTATTCAGCTATACAATGAACAATATGAAATCAACAGAAGTACAGCTCATGATGTCTGTGATAAGTTATTATATATATATATAAATAATGTAAAATGTTAAATATAGATTCACATGCACATAAATGGAGTGCCACATAGCTTAAATTCCTGCAAGAGACAACCGTGATTTTCTTTAGATATGGACAACATATTCCAGCTTCATGCAATCTTTGTTTACAATACTGTCTAATGTGGAACACACCTATAAAATATATAGTTAACAAACAACTGAATATTGCTACAAATTGTTATTATCATTATTATGAACAAAAGAGAGCACTCCTACCAAACTGCAGCTCTTCCCACAGAATGCAGTCAAATTAGTAAATGGAATGAGCCATCATCAAACTGCATTGAACAATATGAAGAAAGATATGATTTGTATATACTTCTGAAATCACAAAATGTAGTAAATTAGCTCTGAGTTAAGAGAAGACAGCTCAGCATGTTTAAAATGTTCATACTACAGGAAAACACATTTGATTAACTGTAGACAAATTACACTGAATTGCACTTCTTATTTAAAATGTTTGCAACTTATAACAATGACTAGAAAGTACTCAGATGTTGCATGGACTCCCAAACATATAAAACAAATTTTAGAGGTAAACCAAATGAAAATTTGGAAGTTGCATTTCAGATGGTTGAAAACTCCTTTTTTTCAAAAGCAACACGCAAAATGTCTCTCTGCACTACTTTGGTCTTTAACACCATCACCACTGTGATAGTTGTAAAGGAAAATCTTGTATTTTCATATTTCTCTTCCTGTTGTGCAAAATGCAAGCAAAACCATGCCACCAAATGGAACCTTTGTGATGTCAAACACTATACAGGTTCTAGTTAGTGGAGAGAAAGGCAACATTTCTCCACATGGCAAAATGACTGTCATCAGCCCTACTTCTGTTTTGTTCTGTGTCCTGCTTCTACACACATTTCTAATCATTGTAGCTTCCACTTCTGTATCAGCAGTTCAAGTCTATATTCTGCATCCACTAGTTTTGCTGCTTTAATGTAGTGGCAAAATACAGTGAATTGCTTTGGAATGACTAACATTCCAAAGACATGTAGAAAGTGGATTTGACACTAAATTTGCTGTAGGTGTGTGTGCGAGTGAGTGGTACTGATGAACTAGCATGGCAGGGCTAGCCACCCGGCAGTGTAAACCTTGGCTCTAGATGACTGTCACTGTTGAAGTGACACCCCGACCCCATGTGCAAAAATGGGAAAAGGGGTTGAGGATGGATGGATGGACTAGCTTATCTAAGCTGCAGGTTGTACACTATTCTTGGGTTGGATTTAGAAGCAAGCTTCAAATTCCTTGTTTATATTTTTAAACAAAATGAGCAATGTTGATAATAGGTGTATGCTATAAAATTCTTGCCAGAAACTGAAATCATGGTGCATTTAACACAAAATGGTTAACAATACTAATAATGGCTGGCAGTTTTATATATGTTGTGCCATAACAGTAAACATCATCCATAATGTATTAATTTACGTTTTACCATGAGTCATTCCTTATCCTTCTATTAAGAATGTTAACAGCATATGTACCTTCAACAAAGTGTGCATGTACATGTGTGAGTCATGGTAAGGAGAGTTGCCTATGAGTATAATTTATTTATCGGCATGGTCTGGGTTGTATTCATCCTGATTTTTTTTTTCAAGAAAGCTCTAAGGTACGCATGTCATGTTAAAAATAAAGGAAAATTATATGAACCCAAACATTTTCTTAAAGAGTCCCAAATTAAGGACTGTGTTGGGGCAAGGGCCGGGTCAGGTAATTACGATGCATCTTGCCAAGTTTTCTTTGCACGTGGTTTTCCACCATTTTCAAAAAGTAAAGAAGATCTTTAACTATGACATTTTGGTGCTAAAACTTCAAAGGGGTCTGCAGTGAAGAGATGTGGCATTATTTGTTTAATGCTCCAAACTGTAAATAATGCTACAGCATTATTTGTCAATATTCTAATTATAAAAACACAGATAAGCCATGCTTCTGTACCTCAGTATACTGGTATATGAAACTAGATAATTAAATGTGGAAGTTAGTAACAGTTTCTGAACCTGTAACCTTTAACTGGAGGTTCAGTCATACAATGTGACTTGTATTCATATTATTTTCTTACAGATACTTCATCTTTAAGAAGCATGCATGCTCCAAGCACTTATGATTTAGCTCACATTTCTATTATGCATTCTTTTATACTTGGTGATACCAATGTTTCTATACTTACTACCTACTGAATGAAATATTGTTCATTACATTTTAAAGGTGTGTGTAAGTGACTTCAAACAGATTGCAATGTCATGGAGGAAAGAGTGCATTTTCTACATTCCTAAAAATGAAGCTATTTATGTTGACACGTTTATCAAACATAAGATGGCATGTATTGACAACTCACAGTAGAGGTTATTGGCATGCTTTGGTCTTTGGGATGAGAGGTCACCCCCTATTTTTACATGTTATTTATCTGCCACACATTATGATTCATTTCACTCATTTTTGCTTTCAAAATCACAAACTATCAACTTCACAATAAAAAGGTAATAATACAGGAAATGGCAAAATGCTGTACCGTGTAACAAAAATGTGAAGTATACATTCATAATAATAATAATAGGTATTGCTCCGTAGTCCACAAATATATACCCATGTCCTTGATTTTGCTGTTTCCTCCATTTGTCATGTGTCCTGGCAATTTTGTCCTCTTGACATATACTGAGGTATATATTTTGAGAAAGATACCACCACTCCCCTCCATGCAGTTCTCATAACAATGAATATCCATAGAATCCATAAAACATAAAATGAACTATTCAGGTCTGCACCATTATCATGTTTACAAGTTACTGAGGAGTGAGTGTCTTATTGTTTTAAACACAGTCTTTTGTGGTTTTAGAAGACAACAGTTGGGAATGTTGTGTAAATTTCCAAAGTGTGCTGACTTTTTCTGCTCTTGCAGAAAACTTTACAGCCATGGGTTAAGATCCCAGCTTGAATTAGCAGCTAAATTAAATATTTGCCCATTTAGAAATAATCCCCCTTTCTCAAACAGGAAAATGCTTTAAATATGTTTTCTGTTCCACCAAGCCACTTTACAGTGATAACTCAAATCCTAACTAAATATTACCAACAAATCAAAGCTTTGACCTCATATGAAATATTCCAGCCTTTCCTGAAGAAATTTTGTGCCCTGACCCATTACCTCCCCCCACCCTTCTGCCCTTCTTCTTCCTTAAAGAAATTAATGCCACTAAAATTGAAATGGTTACAATATTCTGCTACTTAGCCAAAGAATCCAAGCCAACCAACTGCTGTTTTCTCCACCAGAGTTTAGAAATGTGTTAGTTAGCAAGTAAAATAAATAAATAAGCAACAAATAAAGCCACAGGGTTATCAAATGTAAGCATTCATTTTTGTGGTCCTGAACAAAAGAGTTTCCACTTCTTGCCAAACCTTTCTATCCACAATTACCCATTGCATTCATTTACAACATGCACATGGCTATAAATTCCATAAGATCTAAATTAAATGTAATGCCCCAACCAGCTGAATTATGTATTATTGTTATTTTTATTTTCTAAGAAATTAACCAGACATAATTTTCTTACATTAAGCACAACAAGTTAGTGAACCAAACATGATTTATGTTGTATTAAGCATATAAGCAAACCCCAACTCAGTAGCCTTGCCATGTGATTTGTCACTGACCCCAGCCATCCATTGAATTGCAGGCCACAACTATTGTTTTTTTCTAGATTGCTAAGAAAAACAATTTCAGCTTTTGCTAAAACCTTTTGCATCTCATCCCTAAATCCCACGCAACACTTAGGCCTGTGTGCCTTTGTTTCACATCTTAAGTGAGCCTTAATTCCATTGCAAACTCTACTTAAAAGTGTTAATTTAAACCTATTCCGTCATTTAACTTTAGCCTGATACCTTCAAGTACATATTTTACCCTCTAGCCTGTCTGTAACCTAATCTCTAGTACTTTCAAACTAAAAACTGATTTGAATTACAAGATTACTCAAACTAAAACCATTACATCAAATACTAACTTAAAAAAATCTGCCTACATGTACTTAAACCAAAATGTCTTTAAACTTCAACAATAACATAACTAGCCTTTTCTCTGATACAAAGCATCAAAGGTTCCCAACCTGGACTCTCATACAAAATCAAAAAGTCCCCTACCTTGTTCAGCTTGATCACCCACATTGTTCAGACTGGGAAACCTGCTAAGGTAGAGATCCAAAAGCTGCCAAGGCAGAGACAGAAAAGACTGACCTGGTTTGTTCCTAGCCTTTTCAATGACCTGCAAAAACAGCCCAACCCGCCTTAACCTATCCTGTCCCTACCTGTTCCCCACCCCCCACCCCCCATGAAACCTAAGTCCAAGCTGACCTGCCTCGGACAAATGACAGCTTGCTGCAACAAGCTTGACAGCCATTGTTCTGTGTGCCTTCTCATTTGGGCTCCTGGGTAATGCCTTATGGTGATTGAGCTGTGCTGCAGTGGTGTTGGTGGTAGCAGAAACTGCTGGCTCTTTATTCCAGATAGGATACAAGGACTTTTGCATGGCTGAGTTCAGGGAAAGCATATGCTGTAGTCAGTTTTGTACTACTTGTCTTTTAACTGTTTTCGCTTTGCATTTAGGTACAATGCATGTACCTTGTGGGATATGGCTTGTCTCCATCCCCTCCTCAAGTCTCAGATGTTTCAGTATTCCCACCACACCAGCCAGTGCCCAGTTAACGATCCGTCTGCCCTCAGTTTTCTGCTGACACTTTGGGCAGTGGTTTGGTGTGCCCTCTATGCCCCAGACTCCATTGATACACCCCAGGCAGTAACTGTTCCCAGAGTACAGAGTTACTGGGAAGTGGTAGGGCTCCTTGCAGATTGGGCAATGTGCATAGGTGCCAATAAAGCTCACAGTGCATTCTACATTGGAAAGGGGCATTTTTCTACTTACTGCCAAAGCCAAAGAGTCCAGTTTCTTTTGGGGGTGTAAATGAGTTAGAAAATAATTGATGTATCACAGAAGCTCGGGAATGTGGCTGTCATACCTATACCTCTCAACTGCCCCTGATTTTGACTCCAAAATTTAGCTCTGTCCCTCTTAATCCCTCCTAAAACTAGTGACTCTTGGACAGGAGCAGCCTAAGATCAACTGGTGCCCTAGGCAGAAGGGCTTCATGGCACCCCCCACCACACCACCTAGTGCCCAAATCCTGGTCTATCTGCACCAGATAAATACTGGAAAAGCACCCCTGCTACAGCAGCGCCCTAGGCAACCGCCTAGCTGGCCTACGCCTAAGGCTGGCTATGCTGTTGGAGGAAAAGTGGTGAATTATACTCAAGAAATAATGGCAATAATTAAGAGTTATACATTTCTTTTATTTCACAAAATGTATCTTAATTAACATTCTTATATTCTGCCAATGTCTCAAGATAATTGTGTTATTTTAAAAATGTCCCTGATATTTTTTCTGTGTTTGTCCCTGATTCTGTTAAACTATGTCCCTGATTATTTGAGGGCTATGGTCGTACCTCCTCCCCTTGGTGTGTGCAGAAGGCACACACTCTTACTGCACACAAAAACAGCGAGGCATGCTTAGTAAGTGCGCACAGTCACACACATTCATCGTGGGGTAAAACTGAAAAGATTGAAACCTTGAACTTCTCTTCGCGAGTTGCCTACCTTTGCAGAGAACAGCTTTCAGCCTTGAAGGTTACACCATAATCACAAAAGTAAGCTCCTCCTCACTGGGCAGGTAACCATGCCCAGTTCCTCCATCCCCAAACGGAGTAATGTATTAATGGATATTATAAAGCAATAACGTGATCTGGATATCTGATCGAAGTTGCGTCTATAAAATAGCGTCTTTTTTTCCTGATGGCTGTCACAAGGAAGTAACAAACGGGCAGCGCTGTTTCCTTAGTTGTGGGGTACCAAGTTAGTTCAAAACGAAAGTTTTTGCTGCTGTGAAGGAAGACTTGGAACTTTACAGACGAAATGACGGGCTTATGTTTCTTTACGTGCTCAATTGAGTATTCAATTTGTTCAATATGTAAATGCGTGTTTAAGGACCCTGTGAAACTGGAATGTGATCACAGTTTCTGCCGAGAGTGTATCGACAAAGCCTGGAACTCCCCTCAGAAAGTGAGGCATTGTCCTTACTGTGAAAGTGAGGTGGGGGACTATGTGCCGAATACGATCCTTGGTAAAACCGTGAACAAGGTTAAAATGCACATTATGAACATCATGCTGAACAACGCTGTGTCTTTATTGCAGTCACTTAATATAACTGATTCGGATGATCGCCCGCAGCTGCAGAGTGCTGACGAACGCCCCGGCGAGACGAGTGACATTACGTCACAGCACAGCCGTGCCCCGGTTGAAAACGGGGGTGAATTAAGACCTAGGCGTTTGGGGGCAAAGAATTTAATCGGAGCTGACAAGTTAACTCTTTTTGGAGGGGAAAGAGGAAAGCGCCGTTTGAATGCACAAACGGAATTTCTGACCTCAAGTTTGCAGCACATAGAGGGGCTCCAACTATATGGGTCAATGGGGCTCATAAATTATGTGTCTTCGGATTCCGGGTATTCAGAGGGATCGTGGTGGGCATCATCCAGCTTAAAAGATTCCGTCAGTAACATGTTGCAATGGCAGTCAGGTTGGATGTACCCGTTTGAAATAAGTAAGATGTGGTTTTCTACAGGGGCTGTACCTCAGTCCAACAGTTTTATTTCCAGCATGGATTTTCCCATTTATATGAAATCTAGTACTCCTGCTCTCTGAAGAAGACTTCCAACCAAAAGTCACGTCGGACTGCTGTAGACGTTTTTATCACACGAACGGAGTATATCCATCTAGTATACTGGCTTTTTTTTTTCTGAAAACTACATTTTAATATCACCTTTTTATAGGTTCCAACCAATCAGGGGCACTTTTAAGATTTTACCACTTTTAACATGAGACATTTGTAGAATAAGAGAAGTGAGCTAATATACATTTTCTGTAGTGTACAACTCAGTCAACTGTAATTCTTCACAATTTCTCCAAAAGGTATCACTTTTAAGAGGGATTAAGCAGAAAAGAGCTAAAATTTGAGTCAAAATTGGGGACAGTTGAGAGGTATGAGTCATCGTACTTTTGCGTATTAATTTCAAATGTCTGCCTGTGTTGCCTCTGTCTGTACCATTCAAGAGTTTTCTGTAAAGTGACAACAGGAGTGTATCTCTGAATAACTCTTTTTGTAAGACATTGTAGTACAATTGGACATGTAGTCTTACCCAACGTCTTTGTGCAAGAATCGAACAAAAAGTTAAAGGGAGCAAAGTTCAAATTCAGATAAGTTTTTTGTTACTCTGATTAACTTAGTGGATTGCGCAATGAATTTTGTATCACAACGCATTTTCTGAAGAATAAGAAGAGTAAGACGTTGTCTGCCATTATTAATTCACTGATGGACTAATATTCACGGATTTACCAAAAAAAAATCATTTTTTTACAGATGACAACATCAATATATGGTGTCATAGTTTTAGTAGGGCAAATGGAATGTTTATAAAAAGAGTCAGCATTGCATTCTATATAATGTTGCAGGGTTATATACACGATTTAATGTCTGTTTTACATCTTAATTTACTACAACCTAAATTTGGGCAATATTAGTGAGACTTTGAATAAGCATCTTCTCATGAATGCAAATGCAGGACTGCCACTCACAGGTTTGGTGAGTGTATTTCTGATTAATTTAACTTGTGTTTATAATCAGTAGGTTTTGTGTTATTTAAAGGATACAAATTAACTAGCACAGAAAATATTGCATGTCTGCTATGTTCCTAGCTGTTTAAATACATTTTGTAGAATCATTTTGATATATGTACAGTTATGTACTACAGAACAAAGGCAGTTCTGATGGGGCAGCAGCATGTCTGATTGGGCCAGAGGTGTAAATCAACACTTCTTTTTTTCAAAACAGGTTTATTGTTTTAACATATAAGAGAAATATCATAACAATTTTATACAAGTAATTAAAAGTAGGTATTATTATAATATTCAACAAAACAACTAAAGTATTTACAAAGACATCCACTACAATCAGATCAATTAATTAAACTAAAATACCATGCTATTGAAATTAAAATTTTTTTAACAAATTTTGTAAATTATCCCATACAATAAAATAAGATGTTTTTCTGTTTGTTCTAGTCCTAATTGTGTTTATTTCCATATGGCACACTATATTCATAACATTTTTAAATTCATTGAACGAAGGAGGTGTATCTGAAATCCAATTTCTAGTTATTATTTTCCTAGCCACTGATAAATCAACACTTCTGGTAACACTTGTGAATGTGCTTATGCGGCACTGGAAAATGCTACAGCAATCCGTGAAGAGCTCTGGGTAAACAAAGACAACAATGTAGCATCTGTGTTTCCAAGCAGACATGACCAGGTGTCATCAGTAATTTTAAAGAGCATTATTTCTTAAAACAGATTTGTCTATGATGCCTGTGCTGTATGGCATTACAGTTTCTTGCACATATATTTTTTCCCCTGTAAGACACATCACACAATGTGCAAAATAAATAAGCAAATAAATGAATACACGCATAAACATAGATGAGAATCGTTGTTATAGTTCTGTGAAGTTTGTTATATCTCTGCATATCTTTCTTTGTTTCTTTCTGTCTATCTACCTATGTGTCGATCACCCTGTCCATCTATGTACATTCTTTTTCATTAATATACAAGGCCTTGGAAGCATTACATAATTTATCTTTCATATTTGTTTATATTATTGATATGTATTGTTATTATTAAGTCCCTGACCCTGCTGTAACTCCCCAAGTAGTGTATTCTGGGCACAGACTTTCAAATAGCACTAGATTAGACTGTCTTATAGTACAGATATAGGCAGATGATACCTCTATGCAAGTAATAAAAATAATATAATGATAATTTATGAAGCCTTTTTAAATAAGTTGGGCTTTCCAACCTAATGATTTCCCTAGTAAGGAACTTAAAGAGGCAAAGCACAGAAGGTCTATAGCGAACAGGATGGTGCTGGAAATAATTAAAATGACCAGTGAAGTATGGCAGGGTCAGTTCTGGGTCCACTGTGCCTCAGTGTACCTGTTTCAAACAGATCTATAGGAAGAGAGAACATGGTCTAGCTCTTCAATTATAACACAAAGAAACATACAGCAACAGTGCTGTGTTTTCAGTGCAAGGATGTTAGGTTGTAATGAGTTTCACTGCAGTGTATTGTTTTGTGCAATTCTGCAGTGCATTTTTTAAGGTTTTTCCAATTTTTCCAGTATTGTGTGACCAGGGACTTGGTATGTATAATTTTGGGGATGCAGAGCTTGCCTCCCTGCAAAAAAAAAAAATAAATAAATGTTTATTTGACTCACCATTTTTGATTTTTTTTTTTTTTTTTTGCATTTTGGTAAATGGTAAACTGAAAAAGATATCTTTGACAGCTTGTAGGTAAACCACAACAGAGGGTGACAAGACCCTAAGAGCCTAAAATTTAATTTAGACATACTAACAGAGTTGGCAGATAGATGATAGTTAAGAAAAGATGCAGATAAATGCTGAGTCCAGAACACAGGCCACAACAACTCTAGGTTGAAATATCAGCTGGGGTAGTGGAATGGGTGGGAATAGTTCAAGGAAATTATTTTGGGGTGTTGATCACTCCTGTCCGTGGCAGGGCTAGCCACCCAGCAGTGTAAACCTTGGCTCTAGATGAAACTCACTTTTGAAGTGACACCTTGGCTGCATGTGCAAAGCTGGGAAAAGGGAGTTATGGATGGATGGATCACTCTTATATTAGACCAGAATGGTACTGGACTACCAAAAGCAGAGTGATAGGGCTGTGGGAGCAGCAAACAGAATACTTGGGTGAATCCTCAGGTAGATAATCTCAGGATGCAAAAATGCAATACCTGTGCTCCACCTGGCCTGGGTCAGGGTACACAATGAACAATTTGTGCAGCTCTGGAGGCCATACAAGAAAAATAAAGTCAGGCTTGTCACAAAAGAAGATACTGCCAGCACAGCTAGCTGGAATTTTGTAAATAATCATATGTCATTTGTGAATATTGAAATGATTTATATAAAATGCTTGTGTTACAACTGTAAACAAAAATAGGCACCGGAGCACAAGGAACTAGGACATTGTCCTAGTTCCTTGTGCTCTGGTGCCTATTTTTGTTTTCTTTTTTAGTATGTTTTTATTGCTTGTGTGTTACAACTGTATTAGAACTGTATATCATGTGTATATCAAATTGGTTTGTACAGATGTGTGTTGAAAAGGTATTTTATAAAGTATTTGTGTTTGAAATGTAACCACAGTGTGCTCTACTGAAAGAAAGCAGAAATGTACATGCACTATTGTAACTGTCGAAATGTATATATTTTAAGAGTGGAAACTGGAACACAGAAGGTTAACTTCAGTCCAGCAAATTTCAGGAAAATAGCTGAAATTAAATTATTTTATAGGCTACACAATAAAATATGGTGTCTTTTAGTTTTCAAGGCAGCTAGAGGCTTCTGAAAAGCCTTCTGTATTGTCTTTAGGGTGAATTAATTACTAGTCTTGAAAGCATTGTTTTATGACTTCCAGCATCTGCCAAAGATCTGAGGTCTATGTATTTTCACAGATAGCTGCTAAATACTGCCAACTTCCAACAGTGAGGATTTCGCTTGTCAACTAGAGTCAGATGACAAGAAATGATGTCATTCTGCAAGCTATCCCAGCAGTAATATTTGAGATATTAATTTGAGAAGTCTCTTAGTGAGACAGAGCATTCTGTACTCTTTCTTGGACCTGACAACAACTAGAAGATCCATTCACCACACATCTGCCATGCTGTAATGAAGTAAGTTTCTGTGGAACAGTATAATTCTCTTAGATTCAGTCAGGAATATAGTAAAGCTAAGTTTAGATGTTTTTTTCTTTATTTATTTGAGACTGCCCTGCAATATTTATTTAATAGTTCCTGTGGTTTTGAGCTCTCACTGTGAATATATATTCAGTCTTGTCTTGCTCCCTTATTATGTATTATTAAATATATTTAAACCTTTCATTGTGGCTGATCTGTGTAAATCAAACCTCAAAGTGTGTGTGTCAGCTTCTTGGGCAGGGACATGAAGCACTAGTTGAACAGAGAGGGTACTGGAGGTCTTGGCTTGGTCACTTGGCTGAGATCTTAACTCTGTAGCTGTGCCATTGGGGAGTCTTATTGGGGATCTGGAGAAAGAGGGAGAAACCAGCCCTGTACTGACTGTGGTCTCTGGGTGCTCTTAAGGGAAATTGCACTTGATGCAGAGAGCTGCATCTGGAAATACTTTGTGTACCTGTCATCCTCCCATTGTACATCCCCCACTGATGTCAGTGTTGAGGATTGAGGCTCCTTGGTTACTGGTCCAGTGGTGGGCCATCACAAGGCTCATGGAAGATCAATGAAGACACCCTCCCCCCCAAAAAATGTCCAGAGAGGAGTGAGACGGCAGGCTATGAACACAGTAGAAGAGCTGTGATCATGTTAATACAGAACAGACAAGAGAATATGATGCCGGTGCACAAAGTGATGTCAGGGACATCTGAAGGGGGTCAAACTAATCAGGAATGAGAATATTTAGAAGGGACAGAAGCAGAGAATTGGTAGGGACTATTGAATCTCTAAATCTCCAAATTTATTAATCTCACAAAGCTTTGTGGACCCATGGCATGGACTGACAGATGTGGTAGTGGAGGGGAGGCAGAGAGATTATAAAGACATTAAACAGGCCATGGCCATATAAGTAAGAAATGAAGGGAGGTAGAAACGGAAGAGGTAGAATGTTAAATGCATTTACAGACAGGCTTATTGTCTGCTTCTGCATCATATGTATCTTATGTAATGTACTTGGCCAGCTAGAAAAAAATTGTGTTCAGGTCACAAATACTCCATCTTAATGATATATTCACTATTTGTAATTGTGCAATGGAAGGGGTTGCCCAGTCACTCAAAGCCCAAGGAGCTTCGGTTTTATACCAGTGTAAGATTTCATTACCCCACAGGAAAAAGTTCATAGGTAGGTACTAGGCTATCGGCCCAAGGGCCTACGTAAGCCTAGCCAACAAGGTTTCCTGGCTTATGCCACCCAAGAAAGTTATTTTCCTGTGCCACTGTCGAGTAGCAAAACAGAAGTGATCCCCAGGGTGTATTTCCTATTTCCCATCCCCTCATCAAGATTTTTCTTGAAGAGTGCTAATGAAGAACTTTGCTTGACATAGATGGGTAGCCTGTTCCAGAGTATGGGAAGTCTCTGGGACAGGAATCTATCCCTCCAGCATGTCCTGTTTATTGTGGTGACAAGATTTAGGTCCCTAGAGCGTGTAGCTTGGAGGAATTGGGATTTCTTTAGGTGTAGCATGTCCAACAGCTCTGGGTTTGACATAGCTTTATATGTTAGGCAGAGATCACCTCGGAGTAGGCGATATGCTATGGAGTAAAGCTGGAGTTTTTTGAGATGGTCAGTGTAGGGCATTTGTTTGAGGCCAGTAATCCTCTGTGTGAGGTACCTGTTATACACTTAAAATCATCTTGTTGCTATTATCAGAGTCACAAGAAGCTATCAAACCTTTTAATAAACACACACACACAAAACACACACTATAATCACAAAGCAGGACATGATATATTTTTGTCCTATATCCCTCGCTTGCATACAGAAGCATATTTCCTTAAAAAATAATACCTGGGTTTCCTCATAGGCACTTTGAGACAGAGAAGTCACAGACTATCCTTCTGTAATGCATGTGTGTGTGTCATTATGTATAGGGGCATGCATATAAACTAACTGACTGACTGTTACTTTGATCTAAAGTTTTAGTTTATGTTTTGCTTCTATATCTTTCTTTAAGGTTTAACAACCTTGTAGCTGTGTAGTAATTGGGAGTGGGTGGGGCAGAGACTGTAGCATTAGGGGCTTTAACCTAAATAAAAATGCTGTCAAAATTGTGGCTGGAGTATTGTTCAGTCAACCAGACTTGACTGAACAGCTTCTAAGAAATTGTTCATCACAGAGGTGATCAATATTTGTAACTATGCAATGCTATTCCATACATTGATATATGTCTTTCACTATAAATGTTTTTGTCATTTTTGTTGTAGTGTGTTAAGGTTGCATACAACCGTATTGAGCTTTTCTGTTCTCCACTAAGAATGGCTTCTGCCCAGTGTGACTTTTCTGGTTAACAGACATGCATACATGAAATAAACATTGAGTAGATAAAGGTAAATAACACGTTAAGGACCTGCCAAAAAAAGCCTTCTAAAGAGATGGAATAATGTAGATATGGCATGTCTTTGCAGAACAAGGGTCATGAGAAAACAAAATAAATTTGCTGTGGTGTTATCAGAGTACTGCAGAGATGCAGCTTCCACATAATATTCTAGAATGTAGTCATGAGTTCCACAGCTGGTGGTGTTGCACTCAGAAGAGAAGCTGCTGTTTTTTCTGAGCATTCAGCAATTGTGGTGGTGGAGGGCTAAACACCTGGGAGCTCTAAGATAGTGGTGGCTACACTGGGTCATACACTGCTGGATATAATAAGAGTGTCAAAGGAAAAATATACTTAAAAATGATCAAAACACGGTAGGTTCAGGTTAAGGCACTTTAATCTTGCAGCAAGGAGACAAAAACGTGCTAATACAGAGTTTGTCTAACTAGAAACAGGAAATGCTTACATTTTTATACACTTTCTAATAAGACATTGCCTACCAAGCTGACGTAATGAATCACAGGTTTTGTCATCATCGTTTAGTAATAATTATTTTCATAATATTCTGCTGATTTATCAATTTGTGTGAGAAACTTCCTAAGGAAAACAATGTGGCCTTGGCTACCACCGATTAGATACATGCAATGTTACCATACAAGGTACTATGGCTAATTCGAGCATAAAGTGGGTAGTTCATTTCTCTAACAATCCTTTGTCTACACTATCTCTAAACTTCTGCAGCTGCACATGTTCTCATACTTTGAACAGAGCTGATTGTTTAAAATCATTACATTTACAGGATATAGCATTGTTCATTCATTTTTCCTGACCTAGCAGATAACCACCTGCTTCTCAAGTACATTTCCAAAAGGCTTAAACATGAATATTGCTATGCTAGCAATTACTAGGTCAGAGGACATCTTGCAAGTTTCAAAAAGCACACTGCAGTTTCAAAAAGCATCTTTTCAGTCTCATATGAAACTCAACTATATATAAAGCAGTGCATATAAAATAGAATGAAAAATGTGTTAACTTATTTAGTTTCTAATTAGCATTAAGCATACACACATTAATACATATTTTTCTGACAAAGAGCAATAGCTAAGTTATATTGTATGAGAAAATCAAAGAACAGTGCTGTGAAAGGGTAAATGAACAATTCTTTATCTGCAAACTCAGTTTTTAGTTTTGATTTCACTTTTAGTCACAGCTACTCAGTAAACAAACTTTCCTGGCATAAAATGATAAAAAGTGATCATGAGGTTAAAGTTCACTGATACTGTATTTTTCATGTTTGCTTTCCTCTGGGTGCTCCAGTTTCCTCCCACATGCCAAAGACATGCAGTAGGTGGACTGGACACTAAATTGGCCCTAGGTGTGAGTGTGTGTGTGTGTGCCTTCTGTAGAAGGTTGGGCGCCGGGCTGGCAGCTCGACACTGTAAAAAAAACTCCACTGCCAATCATGAGCGGACAGGTGATCCGCTGTGGCAACCCCTAACCGGGAAAAGCCGAAAGAAGAAACTAAAAGCCAGCTAATCAAAGTTCACTTGTATGTTGCAGCTATTCTTTTGGTATCCAAAGCAAGTTAGTATAATATAAACACAATTGCTGACTTCAGTCATTCGTATTGTAATTGGGGGGCTGGGGCTATATAATACAAAACATCATCAATGTAGATACAGAAAAATCACCAACCTGTTCATGTCTGCATCATTGATAATGATAATTATGGAATAAATTTCTGAAGAAAACTATTATTACTGTATATAAAAGCCAGTAGGTAACAGTTTCTCATGGATGGATTCACATGTGGAACTTCATACGTTAGTTTCTTAGAATAAGTCAGTAAGGGCAAGAGCCAGCAGCAGACATTTATGAGTCTCAACCTATCAAACATTGCACAAAGAAAATATTATACTAGGTGGCACAGTGGTGCAGTAGTGAATGTTACTGATTCACAGCACGTAGTTATCTGGTTCAGTTCCTGCCTGAGGTAATGTCTGTGCAGAGTTTGCATGCTGTTTCTTTTTGTGTGGGTTTTTACCAAGTGCTGTGGTTCTTTCCACCTTACAGAGACATATATGTAGGTGAACTGCAGATGCTTCAAACTGTGTGTGTGTGGGGGGGGGGGGGGTGTGTGTGTGTGTGACTGATATCATGCAAAGAACTGGTATCCCATTCAAAACTGAATACTGGCTTACATTTATATCTTGCTGAAATAGGAGAAAGGAGATACTACCTAACACCCTTGAACTGGATGAAGTGAATATTGAATACAGATGGAAAGATGGATGGATGGATATCAAGATTGCAGTACATTTTTGATGTTTTAGTTTCATTTGCCTGCTCTGGTTTTCTTTATGGGCACCTACAAAATGATGTAATGAATAGCTTCAGGCACTGACTTATACACAAAAGCAAAGCATTCGATGTAATACAAACAGGTTACTTCTTTAGAACAGTCAGTTCCATTCCCTGTGGTTTCAATATTGCTGAATGATATGTATTAATGTTCAAAGTAACGTGTTTTCCCTGCAGCCCCTAGCTAACAACATAGCATTTCAAGAAAGCATGGGTCTCTAACTGCTGCAAGTAAAATTGAAATGTAGTAGCTTTTACAATAATTTGTGTAGTTAAGTAGTGTGTGTTCATTCCATTATGATGTAACGGAGGTTGTACCCACATTGCAGGAGTGTCCTTAGCAAGAAAATAAAATGCAAAAGGTAGCATGTATAACCATTTCTTAAATCAAAAATGTGTGTAATTCAGTACTGCTCATAGCAAGTGGGTTGCTGTCAACTCCATGAGGATTTTATCTTTGCTTTAATAAGTGATTAAATTATTTTAAACCACAGTACAACAGCAAGATCTTTACATATTGGGCAGTTACATTGTGGAATGGCAAACTTTGGAGAGACTTTAATATCTGGATATTGGAATTTTGCATTATGATGATGATAGAGGGAAAAATATCCATTTCTGTCAGGAAAAGAGATGATATGTTATATAGCTACATAATGGAGCTGAGAAAATCAAAAATGACTGGCAGTAAAACCAAATATGATGGATGGAGGTTGGACAGAAAGATATGGCTAGAGGACAGAGCTATTAAACACAGAGCTGTAGCAAGGGAATTTGATCCGCTGGGTAATACATCCATGGTGCATTCCCATCTGTAACTAAGCTATCACAAAAACTAAACAGTTTGAAATTAATTTACAAGCTGTCTATAAGGGATCACAGTTGCTGCTTATAGACAGTTGTAGGATTCTATAGACAAAAGCACATGAATGTTATAGAGATGTTGGCAGTGTTAATTGTCATAAATAAATAACATTAAGAATTTCCCTTCTTTGCCTTTAGTCAAGAATAACACTTCAGGGTGTGTAAACAGAAATGTAGTTATATTTTTATTTTTCTTAACTTGATAAAATAAGCTTCAGCATCATAATAATCATCATCTACTGAGATAGAACTTTTATTGGCTGGTATGTGCAGTGGCATTTCACGTGCAGGTGAGGTTAAACATCTTGTAACTACAGCCTTTAAAACAGAAAATATTAAAATGATCAAAAATATAATAAAAAGTACAATTACAATGCCCTGGACTATGCTAGTTTCCAGGTTACCAAAAATACGTCCCAACCATCTAAAAAGTGTCCATTATTTTGGTGTGCTGTCCAAATCCTTGGCCCTTTGCTCCATGAAATTTGCCAGTTTTTCCTGTTTATCATGATAGTCACTAATACATGAACAGCAATGACTCCCTATGAGGGCACATGACCCCCCCTTTTGCAGCAAGCATTATATCAAGTGCCAATCGATTTTGTGCACCACAGTCATTTCTTGATTTGCCATTCTGATGTAATGCAAAGTTTCATTGGCTACCTCCTGTAGAATTTGAGCAAGCATGGTGATTTCAGGTATTGTTCTTTGCACTTTATACCCAGGATTAAAAACTGAAAATATTTGTTCTGCCCAGTGGATTGATCACTTATTTTTCAGTTTACCTGCTGTTGGGTATTTGGAATGTTGAATAACAGGAGTAATATAGCTTAAAAAGCAACATCCAGACCAGTTTATAGGCAACCAGGGGTAGGCATGAACACCACAGATGTAGTAACGGTTACTTATCATGCCCATGCTACGCCCCCAGTCATAGCTTTTTAAGTACAAATAGTCTAATACACTTTCATGTCTGGTGTCATTACATTTGCTGGTTCCTATTGGTACAGTCCCATTTCTGGCATAACATGTGTCCCCAAGATGTGTGGTTGCAAGTTGAAGAGACACAACCTTTGAAAAATCAGTTACATTATGCCAGGTTATACTGATGTTATTAAGATATTTTTCAAATGATGGGAATCATAGAAGTCCCTGCCTTACAATGATGAGGTATATGCCAACATGCCCAACAGTTTGTTACATTCAAGTCTATGGCATATTGCCGAAAAACCAGAATGAAATTGTTTTGCTCAATCAGTTTATAAGAGGAAACAGCAGCAAAAAGAAAACAAGGGCACTGGTTGTCACTGGATTCATCATGGACTGCTACTGAAGATGACTTCCTTCACTGGGCAGATGATTCGCCTATCGCACCTTAGTCTCCCTCTGTTGGCTGCAATGATTCATCTGGAGTCCCCACACAACAGGTCTTCTTGCAATGAGATGAATGGATCCACATTGGTAGTCCTGCACAGCGAACAGCAGTCAGGGTTGTTAATAGCACTTGGAAATGACCCTTCCACCTTGGGTCCAGACAATTTTTCCTCTCGAAAATTTTGACATAAACCCAGTCACCTGGCTGCAGTTGATGACAGGGCTGGTCTGGAGGTTTAGGTAGCTCTGCTTTTACTGTTCAATGATATTTCTGCAAGACATGAATGAGTTTCTGACAATAAGAAATCATAGCATCATCTGACAAGGTTAAATCGGCATTTCACATGGGGCGGGCAGCTGGAAGGCCCATGGGTCTCCCCATTGATATTTCATATGGACTCAACTTCCTGGTGGCATTCAGTGAGGATCTCATATTTATTAATGCTAAGAGGAGGGCTTCAGGTCATTTTAAGTGGGTTTCAGCACAAATCTTTGAAATTTTATTTTTAAGGGCTCTATTTATCCTTTCTACTAATCCAGATGACTGTGGATGGTTGGGACAGTGAAGACTCAACTTAGTAATAACAATTTTGCATAGCTCGTTTACTAAGGAATTATTAAAATGTGTTCCCTGGTCACTATTGATAGTACATGGTATACCAAATCTCAGTATAAAATCATACATGAGTTTTTGACAACTGTGACTGCATCAGCTTTGCAACATGGGTAAGCTTCCACCCATGATGAAAACATGCACACTACCACCAAAATAAATTGTAAGTTATGAGTCCTAGGCATCTGGATGAAGTCCAGCTGCACATTAACAAAAGGTCCCCAGGGTGGTGGAAAACATGCAGTCTTAATGTTTGTATTTTACTAACATATTACTCTTGGCAGATGGCACAATTTTTAACATACTGAAGTATCAAAGAAGAGACATGAGGAGTATACCAACTTTGGGTAATTTGATTAAATAAAGCTGTCTTACCTGCATGGGCTGGTAGATGATATGCCCTTACCAGGTAAGGTGGCAAAGAGGTAAGCACCGCCAGATGGCCATCTGCATGTCGCCACAATCCATCGGCAGATTTGATGCATTTGTCCTTATGCTACCTCTGAACTTTTCCCTGTGATGCTTCAGCTTGAAAGGCTGAAAATTTCTCGAAATCAAACACATCATTACTGTTGGAGTTTGTTATAATTAACATACACATATCTTTACAACAATCTTCTACTGCTTGTTTAGCAGCTTGGTTTGCTATATTATTGCCCTTTGTTATAACATCTAAGCCTTTTTGATGTGCACAACATTTGATTACAGACAGCCTCTTAGGTAGCAAAAGTGCATCTAACAATGATTTTATGTACCCTGACTTTTTAATCTGATTTCCCAAAAAGGTCAAAAACCCTCTTTCTTTCCAAAGTTGCCCAAAATCATGTACCACCCCAAAAGCATAACAGCTGTCTGTAAAAATATTGGCCACCTTGTCTTTGGCTATCTCACAGACTTTTTGCAGAGCTACTAATTCAGCTTTTTGAGAAGAATGAACACCCTCTAATCAGGTCTATATTATAAGATCGAATGGAATGAATGTTGAACGGCCATATTATCAAAAGTGCCGTTCATCAAGTTCTGGTCTGTGGGATTGGGGTGCAGTGTAGATCAGGAATTTTGCCCTTTCCTCACTGTAGTGCGATCTTGGAGTTGGTGTATATAATTAACAGGGGGACCAAGTCATTTGAATGGCACTTTCAATATTGTGGCCATTTGACATTCGTTCCATTTGATCTTATAATATAGACCCCTCTAATCTTTGTTTCAACAATACTGTATTTTTGGTGCAAACAGATATTTTTGCAATCAGTTGCCCCTTTGATTTCTTCCACAGGAGCCATCCACAAACAGATTCATTTCAGCATTGGGTATAGTAGGGTACTTTAAGTCCTTCCTAGGTGAAAGCCGATAGTTACACACACACAATCATGCTCTTCACCATCCTCAGCAGTAGGCAACATAGATGCAGGATTTAAAACAGGACAGCGGATCAGAGAAATAGATGGATCAGAAAGAAGTGTAAGTTCATATCTATTAGATGTGCAGTTGAGAGTGATTGAGTTTTCATCTTAAACAAAAGAGATAATACAGAATGTGGGACAGCTACTGTAAGATCATACCTGAACACCAGCAATTGTGCAAGGTTAACTAGAATGGCAGCAGTAGCAACTGCCCTTAAACAAGGTGGAAAACCTTTTGCAACAGAATCAAGTGCTGTGTTGTAATACGCTAATGGATGATAGCTGTTCCCATGTTTTTGTGCAAGTACTCCTTGAGCGAATCCATTTCTTTCATGACAAAATAAAATAAAAGGCTTATTATAATCTGGTAACCCCCAAAGCTGGGGCAGTAGCTAAAGCTTGCTTCAAGTCCTGAAATGAATTTTCATCTTCACTATTCAAAAGTAGAGGCTCTGGTGTATCCTACTTTAAGAGATTTGTTAAAGGTTTTGCAATTTCTGTGCAGTTAGGGATCCACTGTCTACAGTATCCTGTCATACTCAGGAAAGATCTAAGCTGTTGCAGAGTAGTCAGACGTGAGGCCTTAGATATTGAATCCATGCGAGATGGTAATACCTGCCTGCTATCATATTAGATGGTCAAGATAACGTACCTGAGGTGACCATAGTTGTAGTTTCTCTTTTGACACCTTGTGTCCCTTTTCTGCAAGGATAGTCAGAAGATGCAGGGTGTCCTGCTGACATTGCTGAAAGGAATTTGATGATATTAGTAAATTATCCACATATTGTACTAACACAGACCCACCCAGAAATGTCACATTCTCCAAATCTTTTTTCAGAATTTGAGAAAATAATGAAGGAGATTCAGTATATCCTTGTGGGAACTATGTCCAGGTATATTGCTATCCCTGATAAGTAAAGTAAAGCAGAAACTGACTCTTAGGGTGAAGAGGTATAGAAAAGAATGCCGAACATAAATCTATTACAGAAAAGTAACTAGCAGTAGGTGGTATGCAACTCAATATTGTTGCTGGATTTGGAACAACAGGAAAAGTAGGCAATATTGCATTATTTCCAGCCCTTAAATCTTGTACAAATCTATAAGTATCCTTTTCTGGCTTTTTTACTGGGAAAATAGGAGTATTACAAGGGCTTTTACCTGGTATTATTATTCTTTGCTGCATCAGAGACTGAATTACAGGTTGATTCTCTACTCTGCTTCCGACTTTAATGGATATTGTGGAACTCTAAGGAGAGGTTTTGATGGCTTTAATTTTATTTTTACTGCTTCTGTTGATTTCAGTATACCTACTTCATTTGCACGTTTATCCCACAAGTTGGCAGGTACCTGCTGTAGTAAATTTTCATTTGCCTGTATGCTTCCAACATGCTGTTTCTCAGCTTCTGATAAAACTGCCAATACTTCCCCTTCTGATTTTGTCACAACATCCAGATACACCCCTTCTAGGGTACAGTAAATAGTACAACCCAGCTTGAATAACAAAGCTCTTTCTAGCAGATTTACCAGTGCAGTAGTACTCAAAAGGAAAGAACACCTTTCTTCGATCAGACCTAAACAAATGGGGATAGGTTCCAAAACAGGATACATAACAGTAGCATTTGTCACTCTAACTGCGTTTAGTTTTTTGCTTTGATACTGGTATTTGACTATCTGAAGTAATTTTTAACACTGACCTAGTGGCTCCATGTCCACCAGAAATGGGATTTTCTTTAAATTTATTTCCATCTTAACATATGGTCCATTTTGATCTATTAGCAGTAGAGGATTAAGGTTTACTTCTGTGTTATTTCCTTGACCTAGTCAGTATGGGGCTTTCTGGCTCCTTCCAATGTGAGGAGGAGGTGGAGGAAAAACTGCATTATTATAATTTGGGTGCCATTCAGTCCAAGTATCTTGGACTCTCTGCATTTGCCTGTATGGGCATTCTCCTCTCTAATGTCCTGCTTCTCCACAATTGAAGCAAGATGTGTTAGATGAAGCTAGAGGGGCACTGCCAGCTCATTGTTGCCAACCAGCTGCACTTTGTTCCCCTTGGCCAGCACTTTTACTAAATTCTCTAGCAATTCCTCAACCCCTTCCCCTGCTTCTGCCTCGACCCCTTGGGTTTTCCAGCTGCCTGATTTGTAAAGTTAACAGCTTATCCTCAGTATCCTTCCTGATACACTGTACATGATTTGCAGCACTTAATAAAGACTCTAAGTCCTTCCCTTGCCAGTCTATGAGCACTTGCTTTATTTGATTTTGTACAGAGCCTTGCAGACCCTACACAAAGGCTGCTGCAATAGCTGTCTTAGCTTGCTCTTCTGGGTCTGGTATTCCTGAATGTCTAGCAAATACTGTTTTAAGGTGACTCAGTCTGCAGGGGCTTCCCCTTTATTTTGTTTACATGCTTGTATTTTAGACCAGTCAGTCCTAACTTGACACACGTCCATAATTTTGTTTAACAGTGCTGTCCATTTATTTATTAATGCATTTCCTGTGAGAGTAAATCCATTATTTCAGCCTTTTTCAGTAACTGCTTCCTTATTTCATCTGAAGTAACTACCCTAAGCAGCTGATTTAAATCTGCCAAAGTAGGATTGTAACATTCTATTATAGTTTTTAATTCTTTCCTAAACTTTAATAGATCTTCCCTAATATTTGGAAAACTTTTAGGCATAGTATGCAGATCACTAGGTGTCCAAGGACGATGAACAAGTTCTCTATTATTGGCCCCCAGAATTTCTGAGAGTTTCCAAAATATCCCCTCTAGAGGCCACAATCTCTTGTTGTACCCTGTCATGTGAGTGTGTATGATGAGCTACAGGAGTACCAAATACTAATGCCACTGTTGGAGAAGTAGAAGCTATCTGCTATGGATAGGAAGAAGAACCCTTGACTGCAGACACCTGTTTAGAAGATGAAGATTGAACAGAGGAACTAGTCTGAGATGTAACAGTATCACACTGACTGGGTGTCCAATGGACAGTTCACCAAAAGGTAGGCGTCTGAGAAACAGCTGAATCTTGTACAGGGCATACCCATACCTGTGCGTATGGGAGTGGAGGTGCAGTAGCTGCTCGAGGACTATCATCCTCTTTAGAAGTTTCTGCTTTTTGGCCATTCTCAGTTTGTTCCAAACCTGCTAAGACAGGATAAAGGGATCCCTTTTTACTGGTCTGTACTGACTTTTTAACCTCTTTTACGTGTTGCAACAATTTTTATTAGCATCATGCAACCCTCTTAATGCTGACTCCTTTTCCCTTTTAAGTACTTCACTGTACCAAGAATAAAATACTGTCATTTGTTCCCCACTTACTTTGCTTTCATTTGCTTCCAAAATACATTTCAATATCATCAATTTAGTCCTATTATAAGTTCCATTTAATGGAATTACCCCACCAGAACAATTCTTAGTAAACTGAAACCAGTCATGCAAATACTTACAACTTTCTTTCCCATAGTTATGGTACATAAAAAAAAGGGGTTCACTTTTCAGGAATTTGATTTTGCTTGCTTATCTTTGCTCCCATTTTTCTTATTTTATTAAAACAAATGTTAATGCTTACCTTACAAACCCTGAATCCTGGCAGTTCATAGGACAGAAAGTAACTATAGCAATCCACACACCATACAGGGAGGGGAGGGAAGGGTAAGAAGTCTGTCATCTTGCGATGACAGAGGAGAGGTTTCAACCAGCCTTTTCCCACAGCACCCCCTTGCTTTTTTCCTAGTGTGAGCTCAAAAGTTACAGCTCCAGCATTGTGATTGGGATAATGGGGTGTCCAGAACTGACCAATCTTTTGGATTCACTGAGGGTACTTCCACATAATCACACCTAAGGTACTTCCACACAATCACACCTATGTCCCAGCTTGCTATGGGCTCATGAATTTGTTTTAATAATGCATATTTTATGTCCCAACATGCTGTAGGCTCATGAACTTGTTTTAACAGTATATACTCTACGTCCCAACATGCTGTAGGCTCATCAACTTCTTTTAACTTTGTATAGTCTACATCACAACATGTTGTACGCTCATGAACTTCTTTTAACTTTAACTTTTTTTCTGTATTTTTCATTCATTCATACAGTAACAACACAAAACATTTTTCAAACCTCTTACCTTTCAATTCTGAGGGTACCCCCTCAACACAACACACCTACTTGTGTTAATTTATCCTTTGCTGTATGTGCACATACATTTACTGTTCTCGTTTGCTGTGGGGTCCTCCCACTAGCAACAAATTTCCTGTGTGGTCTTCCCACTGTTACTTTCTATACCTAACAAAGAACTCAGTCAAACAAAACACAGTCATTCACTTATTCTACATTTTGCTAAAATTGTCTAAAAGAGAAAAAGAGAAAACGCACAAACCAACACTTTTCCCTTACAAAACAATTCCCCTGCCAAGGCTAGTATGTTTGCACACCATGAATAGCTACACATCTGAGTCTCTGACTATTCCATACAAAGCAGTCTGGAATTCATAGAAAATATGTGATGGTCCCTATTTCAGGACTGCCTTGCAGCAACACCAACGTTCAGATCTGGAGAACGGGACCAAAATGTTAATTTGTCATAAATAAATAACATTAAGAATTTACCTTATTTGCCTTCAGTATGTACAAACAGAAATTTATTTAACAGCAATGGAAGACCAGACCATCTTCACAAAGGTGTAAACCAGTCTCAGTGAACAAAGGAAACTGCATCTTTTATACACTTGCTTATCACTTCAACCACGCAAGGTAGTAATGTAAAAATGGTGCTAACAAATCAATGACTTTAGAAATGTTCTCATTCCTCTTGAGTCTCACCCTGGACTTCATGTGAACACCTTCCTTTACATGACTCACCTGCTCCAAGGGTCTTGTTTTCTGACCTTGAATATTTCAACTTTCGATAGCAACAATACACTCCTAGCCTGGAGGAGTCAGGCTAACAAATTTCTTTTACACTTGTTAACATATCTCTGTTCCTTCAACACTTACTTTTCTCTGTTACATATTAAAAAATACAGTTGAAACACAGCAGTAACTTTAGCTTATGAAGCTGTATTTTTCACAACCCTGTATACAAATTATATTTGCTTTTTAACAATCATATTATAGAATCATTAATGAAACTGAAATTAATATACATTTTAATGAACTGATCTTGTCTCATAACAGCAGTTATCAATTCTTTGAAGACCTCAGATCATGTCTGGTCCCCAGGACCCTTTCAGGTGTACACAAACAACACCACAGTCATGTAGTATATACATAAACAGTGGAGTGTCAGATCTTACCCCCTTTACAGACTTGCTGTGAAAGCCTGGAAGGTATCAACTTTGCTCAGTTTGACTCCAGAATTCATACTTTTCATCAGAGCAAAACCTGGTTGCAGAAAAACTCACCAGGACCAGAAATATAACTTCATCCTGGTGCCTTCTAAAAACTGATCCAGTGTTGGGGAACACCTCAAGTATATGTTTCCCTCCTGTCAGAACAGACAAGTAAATAAAATCTGCCTCAGGACTCTTTGCAAACAGGCCTTGAAGACAGTTGATTTATCATTCCCATGGAAGGGAATGCTCCTGTATGTCTTTATACCCTTTCCACTGATATCCAGCATTTATCTAAAGATCCAGATGGGTTCTCCAGAACTCTGGGGGTAATTCCATTTTGACCAAGGCACCCTGGATACTTGATTGCTCACATGTCTTTAAAACAAATAGCTCCACTAACACTTTTTCTACACATTTGAATCTTCACCAACATAAAGAAAACATTTTATTTATTTATTTTTATTTTTACATGTGTTAATTGGTTAGTCCAACAGGGCCCAGAGAGCCCTTTTTCTGTGGAGACCCAAGGAAAAAAGCTCCAGGAAAGTAATTACTAAAAATAAGACAAAAAAAAAACTAACAATTCAAGTTGTAAGATACTTAACAGTACAAAAACAGAGAAAGAGAAATATACAACAGGAATATTTACAAGGCAAACGTACAATATTTTGAGAATGCAGTAGCAATATGTTTGAGAAATGTGGTTAACATTAAGTTATATACAAGGAAATATAGCAATGCCTTAAAATAAAAAATATTTTCTAATATGTAATATACAATTCAGAGTAGCATAATGACATAGTACATCAAAGATGCATTTAATAGCATAGGCATTAACTTCAGAAAGAGATTAATATGTGTAGACCTTTTAGATAGGAAATACTAGGCAGATATCCTAATCAAGAGAAGAAGAAAAATTCATTAGGTTAGTTCCTGACAAGTACAGATCCATGCAAGTTGGAAATTAATTTTTAGTTGCTTTTTGAATTTGCCACTTTTGGTAGTGGAGCGAAAGGACAATTGAAGTTGTGTGTGGGGATGGGGGCAGCATTACTACACAACATTTACCCCATGTCTAAAATAAACTGCCTTTATATGTTAAAAAGGGTGATACCCAAGCATCCTTCACGATTAACAATTTTTTAACACCTTTATTAAATTATCACTTAAGACATGGGCAAACATGCATTTATATACAAGAATACAAACCATATTAACATCCACCTATTTACAAACACTATATATCACATATGCTTTTTTTGAGTAACTATCATCAATCCAACATTACATAAATTACTCAGTTCCTACTTTCCCCTTAAATCTAATTCCTCCTCCAAAATATTATTCTGCATGCATTGTTCCCGCAATCTTAATTTTTTCAGTGTAATTTTCTTCTACCCTTTTGTAAAGATTCCACATCCAGCTCTTTTGTCTCTGTTACAATATTTAATAATTCAAATACAGCTGGTTTAGACTTTGATATCCATTTTATAATTGATATCCATTTTATAGTAATTCCTTATTTTGGCCGCCACCAGACGTAAACTTAATAAGGCATTACAATATCTAAGCAATCCTGATCTTGTAACCTAGCTCAAAAATAATTTCCTTAGTTACATATATTTATTCACTTTCTATCAGAGTACTCTGTAGAAAATTTTTGAAGTCTGCAAGCTTATTACACTCTGAAAATATGTTTTCTGTTACTCCTTTCTTCCGTATCATGTATCCAACATTTGCCATCTACCTCAGGAAAAATTCTTTGGAGTCTGCTTGGGGTGTAAAAATACCTATGCAAATACTTCCAAGCAAAAATCTTAAATCTTTTAGACTTTGTTGCATACTTGAGAGCCAACAAACTCAAAACAAAGCAGATCCAAACCAAGAACAAAGTAAAATATCCAAAGGCTTGAAAGGAACGGAACAGTCCAACGTGTCTTGAATCAAAATTGACTTTAAGTCAATTTTGATTCAAGACATGTTGGACTGTTCCGTTCCTTTCAAGCCTTTGGATATTATATTTGAGAGCCACTTATATGTCCCCCTATTGTTTCATTGTGAACTGCTTATAAATTCTCTCTTTCCAATCTTTTCTAACCGTCTCTAATTTATTCCTATAGTTATCATGCAATATTTTATATGCCCTACTAATTATCCATTTTTTAACAGCAGCTTCTGTTCTAAGTTTAGCTAAAAGCTCTACTGGATCAGGTCTTTCACTTAGGATTCCTCTATTCCTTTCTATTTGCCTCTACACTAATATCAATCCCTGATAGGGATGGCAGTCCGTTGCCTGCAGTCCAAATGCCTTCTTGGCTTCTTCCCATTCTATTACCTTTCTCTCTCTCTGGTTATTTGCTCCCAGTACTTTACTTTGCCAGTTTTCTCCAGTAAATTCCAGCCCCCTGTTGCCTATTCTCTGTATCTCTAATTGCAGTCATCCCTAGTGGCAAAATCTCTTTTCTCATGTTGGTTTAGTTCTCACAATACTTTCTGCTACTTTAGGAATCCAATATTCCATATGGCTGTTGTTATTGTCCTTAAGAATCTATATTTGACAACAATCCCACTCTCTCCTTATTTCTTGAATGTCCATCCATTTCATCATCATCCCTTTTCACTCTGAATTATATATTTCTGCTGGTGTTATGTATATAAGTCTTAATTCTGTAGCTCTAAAATATCCCTTTAAATTAAGTAATCCTAAACCACCTTGTTCTGTTACAAGGATCAGCTATCCCACTCAACCCTTACCCTCTCCTCCTTCCAGATACCTTCATTCAACTCTTTATTAATTATTGTCCACAACTTCTTCTCTGGTTGATAAAAATATGCCTGACCTGTACATAAAACTAAAAGGACTAAAAACATTTTCACCAATTGTATCTTGCTATCCATATCCATAAACAAGAGCTTCCAGTTTCTCAGTTTTTGTTTCATCTTTTGTTTAGTCTCTTCCCTCATATACTTAATTGCTACTACAGAATCATTTTTAATCCATACTACTAAATGCTTCATTTTATCATGCCCCCATAAATATAGGTATTACTGGACCAATTCATGTTTCGGTACATTGTTTACAGCAACAGCCTTTGTTTTATCTTCATTAATTTTATATCCCAAAAAGACTTGAAACTGTCTCAAAATGCTCCACAATGTTCAAATGTCCTTTTCTGATTTTATCATGTACTAAATAATATTGTCTGCAAATAAAGTCAACTTTTTTTCCAATGGTTCTAAATATAAAGCAAGTAACAAAGAGGAAAGAGAAAGAGGACAACCCTGCCTTTTTCCTCTGTTCAGATACAACTTGTTATTAATGAACCCTCCCACTTTAATTTTTGCCCTAATCCCTGATTTATCCTCCTAATTAACCTTATTATTGTATTAAGGAATGTAAATGCTTCTATTGTCCTACTTATCAAAGTGCAGCTTACTCTGGTGAATGTTTTCTCTTCATCAAGACCACCAACAACAGTTATATTTTCTTACACTTTGCTTCCCTCTGGCTTATCATTGTATTATTAATGTTGTCAAATGCTTGCATTGCCTCCACAAATCAATCCATATCTATCAATTTTGGCAACACTGTTGCCACTATTTCAGGTATTATAGACATAAACAGTTTATAATCATGGTTTAAAATTGAAATGGGCCTATATGAAGCTGGGTTTGTTGGGTGTATTATAGCTACTACAGCTTTCTTCCAAGATTTTGGTGTTTCCCCTCCTTTTAAAACACCTTTAAATAAAACTGCCCAGATCTTTATCACTTCCACAGGAATGTCATCTGTTCCTAGAGACTTTCTTGTAGATTGATTTCACATTACAATTTTTTATCTCATACCTTCCTATCTTAACTGTTATTGAGCTTCATAGGATGATACTAGGTTATTGGCCCGGAGGCCCTTATAAGCCTAGCCAAGAATTTTGCCCATGTTCCCGCAAAGTCAGCACCTATTTCCCCTGTCCAGCAGGGATACAGGTGGGATTCCAGGGGTGTATTTTCTGTTTTCCATCCAGTCATCCAGGCTCCTCTTTAAGAGGGCTAGAAAGGTACTCTGCTTGACATGGAGAGGGAGTCTATTCCACAGAGTCTTTGGGATGCAAACCTGTCCCACCAACAAGTTCTATTAATGTTACAGACCAGGTTAAAGCCTTGCATGTGGGTTGTGAGAGTAGAGTTTGTCTTACAGATATGCAGCAACTCCATCAAGGCTTCATCTACTGTTCACCTTGGCATACTTAAGTCTTCCATAAATATATTCATTTGTGTTCTTTCTTGATTTCCACATATGTCTGCTTTATACAAATGTTTGTAAAATTTCCAAAATATCTCTAATTACTCTACATGACACTTGTTATTTTTCCTGTTATAGGCTCCCTAAGTTTGGCAACAGCCCTTTCTACTTTTGGTTACCCAAGTCATTACGCTAAACATTTTTGTGCTCTGGATTTATCAAAAAAGTTTCTTAACAGCAATCTTTCTATTCTCCTGCATATTATCTGAATACTCTCTTATTTTCTCTTTAGCACTCTGCAGTTGTGACCCCTTCTAGTTCTGGGAGGTTCCCCTTATTCTGAAATACTTTAACCTTTGACAGCCTTCTAAATAATTCCTATTACTTACTTATATCACGTTCTCTTTTTCTGTCCTATTTTTAAACTCCATTTTCATTTTATTCGACTCACTAGTTATCACTTCTGCAGAAATGTCTAGATTCCCTAACAAAAACTTGAATAATTTCCACCACCCATTACTTAAATTCCTTTCTTTTTAACAGATAGGTGGGGAAAACACCAGTATTTCAGTTTTATGTCATTACTCTTCATGTTTATTAGTGCATAATAAGAAACAGTTATTGGATATTTGTCAAAGCTTTCAATTAATTGCACATGTTCTTGTGGAATATAATTTATATCTAGTATAGCTCATGCATTGCACTTTGGAGAATAATATATAACTTCTCTCCAATTTTCTACTACTGGATTCACATTTTCCATACCAAATATTTTCATAAATGTCTTCAGAAGTCTACCCTCTCTTCTTACATTTTCCCTTCTAGGTCCTCCATATACATCCTCACTGTTTCAAATCAAATTCCAGCTCCCACTTATAAGTAATATTCCTTGCTGAAAGCTAATTATTTCAACCTAAATTGTCTTAATCTCCATAATAGGAGTTTTAGGTAGAATATAAATGCATGACAGAGCAAGCCTCTCTCCTTGCCAGTAGCCCTTACTAGCACAAATCTAGTATTATTATATTTTTCCCCCTTTTTTCACTGTTGGAGCTTCTCTTGCAATTAGCATAAGCACTCCCCTTTTCCTTTGTCCCTGATACTTTGTGGAATATGCATTATGAAATTCTTTCTTTATCAAATTCACATACTCGTTTCTTTACAAATCTTTTGTAGCATTGCTATCTGCACTCTACACTTCTTAATATCAGTACTCTTTCCTTTTTTTCTATACACAAGGCCATCCATGTTCCAAAATAATATGGATATTGTAGATATTATGATTAAAGTTATTATTCCCACCTATTGTATATGACTACATGTTTAAATGTCTATTTCTTGATTTTGGGTTACATGTACCCTCTAATGTTTGGTAGGTTAATCTTATATACAGTTATTTCATATCATCTCCATTTGAACCTATTTCACATTTTACAGGACTTTGTTTTAATGAAATCTCTCAGTCAAAAAAACAAGCACAGCCTCAGAACACACCCATAACCTATTAACTTAACACAAACACATACAACTATGTACATCTTCAAATAATGAGGTTTCACCCTCCTGATAGCAACACTTGCTCCAAATCAACAGCTGCACCTACAAGCATTATCTAACCTAGAATTAGGGTTATCCATGGTAAGGCACATGTTATAGCCTGTGTTTCTACTTGCACTAATTGCTGTCTATTCTTGTTTGAAAAACAGATTGTATGCTTTCCGAACACATTAACATTTAGACTTAAAATGCTCTAGCTTTTATTGCCTAACCTTGTAGACAGCTTGTCTCCATGGAAACATAAAAACAAAATGTACCGCTGCCCTCAGCTGCAAACCTCTCAGCTCACACTGAACATTTATTTGCTGAAGGAAAACTTTTCATTACATTCAATGTTCTCTTATTTACTTGCTTACACAAAAACATGTTGTTAGATTAAGCCAATGGTCTTAATCCAGGCATTCACCTATGCAAAAGTAAGAGAAAACTTATCAGCTCTACATATGTTATAAAATGTGCACTTCCACAGCCCACCCTCCACCTCAACATCCCAAGATTACAGTATGTTAATTTAAACATGTTTTAGTCCAGCCTTTCTTCTCTTTTTACATTGTGATGCTTACATTGCTTAAAACTAAAAAAGAAGGAAAGAAGATACTTGCTAACTTCAGAATTTTCATCACATAAAATAACAGAAAATACTGTACTATATAATGTGCAATTTATACCATGAAATATTTTATACAAATACTATTAAAAACAATTGTTTTACTTACAGTTGATTTTTCTCATCATTTCAGTATCCTTTCAAACATTAATTACATGAAATGGAGGTATAGACTTTTCAGTCCCCCACAAGTTTAACACAGTCAACAAAGGTCCAATCTTTCCACTTTTTCTTGTAAAGCCACATTTCATAAATGTGATTGATGCTTTATAATCTCATATTTATTTACTAATTTTGGTTCTGATAGTCTTCTTTCTGTTCATCTTTATCTCGCAATCCCAGACTGTGGTTCAAGTCTCTCCAGCATGTTCCTTTGGAACACTGGAAAAGGTATTATTGGCAAAGCAAATATATGAACTTTATTATCAGAAGCATGATAAGTAGATTCCCTTCTGTTTGATGGCTTACTTTTGCTGGGCAAGCATTTATATTTTCTCCTTAGCTTGCTCTGCATCAAATAATGAATTAAAACCTTCAGGAAAATATTCTGAAGACAGCTGTATACAGCAGCTTGAATTTCATACCTGCCTTTTGACATTCCCTGATTGCTGGGTTAAATTTGCTTCTCTTCTGCCTACTGCATAGTGAATAATAATTTTCCACAAACAATCTACTGTCTCCAATTTTTAATACTTTGCCCTTCTGCCACATTTTTGACAGGATCAACTTTTTCTGCTGGTATGATTGCATCTTTACTAATACAGGTCTTGGCTGCTTTCTTATGGCCAGGTTTAGAGCATACGCACAATGTGTCATTTTAATTGTCAAATCCTGTTGTGGAATACCAGTCCAGTTGCTTATTTTTGCTTTCTTAAAATTAATACAGTCTGTTCCTTCCAGTTTCCCTGGTACAGTAGAAAATTTCAGGTTTTCCCTTGCATGCTTTGTCCCCAAACTCTACCATTTTTGAAACAAATCCTCTTGAGCAGTTTCATACTCAGCCAGCCTTTCTTCATTATGAATTCTGATTTTTTTCAGTTTTATCAGTTTATCTGAATAGCTACTTAAAGATTCTTTCATTTTTCCCAACTTTGTACATTTGAGTTGATATACCCCTTCACTATTTTGTTTATTTTAATTAGCTCTGAACACATTTTATTTATTTTTTCCTCTAGATTACTGGAAGCCATGTCTCATACCAAAGCTACCTTGTGGCATGGCTAGCCACCAGGCAGTGTGAACATTGACTCTAGTTGATTTCACTGATGAAGTGACACCACACAGTAAAGGGGTTGTGGATGGCTGGATGGATGGATTGATGTATGCCTTGTACCAAAGCAACAGCATGACTTGCTTTTTGATGAAAAGCTGCAGAATTTTTCCCAGGCAGTATTTTCTCTTCACCTTTTCTAGTTGATATTCTTTCAGGTTCTCTAAGTTTCTTCTTTGCTGGCATCCAGGCTGTGTACTTACTAGCCAGTAATATAATTTACTAAAAACTGGCAGTTACTGGCCCTTATCTCTCAGTTTCTATTTTCACACTGGGAAAGCTGAATTAAGCTGTTGATTAATGTGCAGCCATCTTGAAAATCCATTCAAGACTAACCTTGATTATTAAATGGATATCCATAGAGTCATCACAGGCCTGACTTGCTTTGCTCTTTTAGAAGTGTGAGGTATATCACAAGGGTTGTTATCAGCAAGATGCAAATAGTATCATGACTGTCTTGCTTTGTAATTCCTATGATACTATGATCCTAAGGCCAACAGATATAGCACATTCCCGTGATGTGGCAGGGAAAATGTTAAAGTCATTGTTTATATCCTTCATATTTTGAGCAGCAGCTGCTGAGTTCAGTTCATTCAGTAGTTCACAGATCAGGCAAGGTAAAGTTTTGAAGGGACAATATAGGAAATGATACACAGTCTACAGTGTGTGGCAGATTTGTTGAAAATCATAAAATAAATGGCAAATATCCTGTGAGAGGGCAGCAGTGCAAAAGATGCTAGAAGTTTAATTAAAGTAGGCAAATTGCTTGGCTGGCTCATGTTATACAACATATAAACAAGTCAGAAAACATAGTTGTTTCTTCAGAAGCAAAAGAACACAAAGGAAGGGTACCCAGTCAAGCTTTTTCCAGTAGAGCATGTTGCTCCTCAGAAATGATGCAACCATTTTAAGTTAAACATTGGGAAAAAGCTATCATAATTACAGTCACTAACTTCTACACTGACATTACAAAGATACAGTTAAAGGAAAAAGTAAAGGATATTTTATATGTTGTAGAGGCAAAATGCTTAATGTGAATGGTTAATTAAATATGCATGTCAAGTAAAAAAATGAAAAAACAACAAAAATATTTTGGATTTTATGTAATGACTACAAACACAGTGGGCAGAATTCACGAAGCCTCCGTGTAAGAGTTACAAGGCTTACACGGAGATTGCAGTTAAACGGTGTGACGTCAGCATGCCATGAATATGCATGAGGGCATGCTGAATCACATCTAAGGCTAACATGGTCTGTGTAAGACAGTAGGGGGCATGTCCGTAGGGCGAGCCCTGCAAACGGACACGCCCCCAGAAGAGTAAAAGTCCTGAAAGTAAACCCCCACGACAGAGTCCGTGTACATGTGAATAAACACAACACAACACATGCCCCCACAGACTATGAACATAAAATGTAGAAATGAACATCTTATATTTTTTTTTTATAAGTTGTAAAGATGTTTGCCCGTGAGTGTGCTCGTTTGCGCGGGCATGCCCGTCGCTTAGCCACAGTTAGCAGTCAGTGGAAAAGCATATAAAAACTAAATATGCAAAGTAAGCCAAGAAGCAATAGCGTAGCGGTAGAGACGTCGGCTGAAGAGGAGGCAGTCATGGTTCGAGCCCCCACAACATCAATTTTTATTTTTAGTAAAATAAGCATGAAACAAGTCCCTGACATATATGTACATATATAAAATTATATTTTATGTAAAATGTAATGAAATGGGCCATGTATTTTGAAGAAATGTGAGATAAAAAAAAAATGTCAGATGCGCCTATAGCTGAGCTACAGTCTAACAAGTTGAGGATATCTGCTTGTAGGTGAGCAGTGTTTTAACAGGTGTAAAATGAGTGCCCGTAGGTGAGCAGTGTTTTAACAGGTGTAAAATGAGTGCCCGTAGATGAGCAGTGTTTTAACAGGTGTAAAATGAGTGCCCGTAGGTGAGCAGTGTTTTAACAGGTGTAAAATGAGTGCCCGTAGGTGAGCAGTGGTTTAATAGGTGTAAAATGAGTGCCCGGTGTTGAGCAGCATTTTAACACACTGAAACTGTGTGCCCGTAGCTGAGCTGATTGTAATATGTGTGCTGACAGCCAAACGACGTGTAAACCAGCGTGATCCATTTGCGCGGAGCAACATTGAGCAAGCTGTATCAAAACTGCCTTTACACAGACACACCTCCTAGCCTGTGTAGACAGTCATAAAATATAAAAAACAATGGCCAGGTTCGAACCCAGGATACCATGTCAAAGTACTGAACCACTAAGCCATGACAGTTGCACTTAGAAATACAGTAATAGCATATATATAGGAATGAATAGAAAGAGGAGCATGACAAAGCAGGTTTTGTGAAGCTAATACAATTACAAAATGGCCAATCACAGATAAGTGCGGGAAAAACTGCATATATAAGCCCCATAGGTGGGAATACACAGCATAACCGATTGTGGAACCGACTTGCAGCCAGGATGTCAGGTGTAGGAGAGGGTAGTTGCTTCCGAGCACAGAGTTGGGGCATTGAGGAGTACAAATATATGGTTTGGCTCCTCGTCCATGATCATGAGGCCCAACTCATGCAGGGCCAGGTCCTGTGGGGAGCATATAGGGCTGAGGCATGGGACCGGTTGGCACATGATCTCACCAGTGCCACAGGAATACCAAGGACTGGTGAACAGGTCCGTCACCACCATGCGGACCTGAACAGACGGAAGCAGGACCAACTGAACTATTGAATCCAGGAGGCCCGGCAAATGCCCAATGCCCCACTACTGAGTAAGTTACATGTAATTATTTATGTAAGAAATTAACCTAGCTGATATTATGGAGATGTGTATTCCAATATTACTTCATTTATATTACAGCTGCAGGTGTCCGTTCCATGAACCGTCGAGCCTATGCAGATAGGCTGATGTGGTTGCGCCACCAGGCAGGTCAGTAATTCTCTCCCTGTAACTGTAAAAAAATATATAAGTATGACAGTTAGCAAAAGAGTGCAGTGTAGTCACTTATTAATAAAATGTGCAAGTAACAGTGTAAGAGAGTTTGCAAGTATTGCTCGATTACAAAAGTGTGATGCAGCCTGTAATCCAAACATAAAAATGAAACAAGTCTGAAATAAAGATGTCCCACCTGTAATATAATAGTACATAACCTGCAGCAGGCTGAAAAGTACAGCTGCAGAAGCTGAGTAAAACACATGTGTGAAATATACCCCTGTTGAAATTCTGAAACATGACATAAGTGAGACTGTTGGAAAGGATTGTTATAACTAAAAGTAAAACATGTCAATAAAGCCTAGAATTAAGTACCATCCTGAATTGTAAAAATAAAACAAGTGAGAGAGTGTGAGAAAGCGGTATGAATCCACCAATAATGTAGTAATAACTCCTGAATAAAGTATACTGCAGTCAGTACAGAATGAAATGAATGTGACAGGCAGAACCAAACAGCAACATGTGTTGAAAAAAGTACTGAAGCTGGAATGTGTGTCCCAAAATCTGGATATGTTGCTCTTAGTTTGCAATATGCAGATAGTATGGTTGTCTGAAATACAAAACATCCACAGTTGTCTATAGCCATATAAAGCAAATGTAGCAGAATGATGTAGCAGCACAGAGCCAGATATGAATGTGTATGAATAAATATGAAATGTATATTGATGTAGCAGTAACATTCCTATCACCAACCTGAATTAGTTATCACATAGGAAACTGTAGTCAGACCTGTAGTGTGTATACATCTGCAGCTAGTAGAAATGTACAGCATATGTATAGGTATTTGAAGTTGTTAATGAAATATTTCTTCACCCTACCCTATAACCACAAATAATCCATTCCACATGAAATGGGTATGTGCATTCACAATTAACACCCCTGGACATTTGTCCTGTTGGTTCATACATATCTGCATGTACGTTGATGCATGTGCCCTGTTCATACATCCAAACCTGATGGCCTGTTGCCATCAATCAACCCTGCATGTTGTTGGATTGTGTATTGCTGTTCAAATTATGCATGTGTTATGCTTGCTGTTCAATGGCTTGAATTTATGGGTGTTTGGTTAATGGGAATACTAATGCATGCTGTTACAACTAATTGTGAATGGTATTGTACGTTACTAACCCAAACTGTCATAACATAATGCAAAACATAGGACGACAGGGAAGGCGGGTTCCAGCGGACCCACCTCTCCCACCTCAGCTGGCGAGTGCACCTGGCAGTAGTGCCCAGGCCGGACCCTCCTCCGGTGGCCCTGTGCCACCTGCGGGTGGAAGCACTGCAGGGGATGGGGCTCGTCCCCCCTCTGCAAGTGTGGCTGGAGGAGAACATCCACTCACCCTCCATAGTGTCCGGACTGTGGTGCGTAGGGAGATCTGGCACACTGTGCTTGGGTCCCTACGCCAGCTTGAGGCACAGGTGGCACAACTCACGGGCGTGCCTGCTGCACGGCCTACACAGCCCCCAGCACAGCCCCATCCTGGGCAGTGAAGGCACAGTGGCAACTGCCCATGGGTCGGGATCTCAGTTCCACTGTTGCCATCTGTGGGCTCATGGGCTCGAGATATCCAAACATCCATCCCCGTCAATTGTGTAACCCCCCCACATGTGTCATACACCACCCCTGTATGCGTCTTATTTGTCTTGTCTGTTAACCTCCCCTACCTACCTCCCCAGCTATACCGACTTCCTGTACCTGACATACCACTCTCACCTGAAAGAAAAAAAAGGGCACTCTGTACCCACAAAAAAATTATGCCCCATACATAGCTGCCCATTTTGCACACATGTCTGCTGGACATGTAAACTGGCAATTACAATTGGCTGTACAACAAATATTATTGTTGTCCTCACACCTCTCTCAGGGGTGGAAGGTTTCAAATTTCACACCAAATTACAAACATATGCACAGCTGTTGCTGACGAAGAAATGGGCAGCTATGGGCCTTTCCTACATCCCTCCTGCAAAACCGAAGCTTGTTTTCCTACAGTCCTACCCTCTTTGTGCCCCCTTTTTACCACTGTCCTGTCTCCCCATTTTCTTTTCTTTAAAAGAAAATAGCGCAGGTGTGCGTGAGAGTAAGCACTTTTAAGCAGTAGTAAGCGGGTGTGCTTCTGTGCGCTTAGCTAAGCATGTGTGCGCAAAGCTAAGTGGCAGTGCGCATGCAAGACCTCCGCGCAAACCAGCGCTAACCCACTTACAACTGCTTAAAAGTGCCTTAGTCACTCTGAATGACAAGGCCTGCAGTTTTCTCAGCAGCAAAATAAAATACCTCCCTCAGTCTCGAACCCAGGACCTTGGAAACACTAGTCTGCATGACTTACCACTAAGCCATGACTGCTATACAACAACATTGTGCTGAAAGAAATATATCATAAAATAGTAGGAATTAATGTAAAGGGAATATAGCAAGTCTAGTACACAAAGCATATCATGTATATTTACTGTCAAATCTACTGGATTTGTAAAATAGTACTGTGTGCTGAGAAACAGTCATGCTAGTTGGTAGCTACTAGGTAATAATGTCACAGTAGCATCTGGCAAGCCACACACATACTCAGAGCAGGATAATCACTGCCATAGTTGAATAGTTAAGAGATCAGACATAGCAACTGTGACTGAGTTACAGGGATGTCCTTGATGTGAAAACAAATGTCAACTGTGCCCCACTGACACCCTGTCAAATGTACTAACAGTAGGCAGAAAGGTGTAACTACACATGCAATGGTAACTATGACTGACTGAAGGTATGCACCACCTGCACGGCACAAATGGTGTACTAATACATATGCTTGAAATAACCCACAGTCACAACTGCAGAGTATCAGAATATGTCATTGGAATAACCCACTGCTATGTACCATTCCATGAGGCTGATAAAAGATGCACCGGAGAGTATCTGAGGCCTGCTCAGCAGCATGATCAAATACCCCTGTAAGTGTCAAGGCCCACACCATGGCCAGACCACACTGCATGCAGTAACACCCTATCACAACAAACACATAGGGAATTGCTGCCCAAACAGATTTAGCAAGCATTACAAGCTGTGAATGTAAATGGAAAATAGGAAAGCCATAGCAACACATTACAGGAAAGACACCTAGCAGGCATACAACGAGTGAATGTAAAGGCCAAATATTGAAGCCATAGCAACAGATTGCAAGAGCCACTGCTATATACCAGTTACACCACAATCCCCACAGGAAAGCACACACACCCATATACACAGTATTACTAGTCGTAGGTGTCAGCTTACATACACACGGAGAACAGGACACTGGAGGAAGGAATACTCAGCTTACAGAACAACATGCATTGCAGTGTCTATAACACAGCCTGAAATATGAGAGACATACCAACCCTTACACTCACAGAACAGTGTCCACAGCAAACCAGCATGGTCCCCACCCTGATAATCTGAAAGGGCTACGCCTACCTAACAGACCTTTTTATAGCACAGTCCTGTAATCACAGTGAGAACTGCAAAAACTACACAACAGGCTGCATGCAATTAGTAAATTCTGGCTAACAATTGGTGCAGAGGCCATCACATGGACATGTGCAGATACCTACAAAAGCATCCTGTACTCCCAGTCCACACATGCAGTACTGTCATTGCACCCGCTGGAGGTAGAGAGAGAGGGAGAGAGAGAGAGAGAGAAGAAAGAAAGAAAGAAAGAAAGAAAGAAAGAAAGAAAGAAAGAAAGAAAGAAAAAACCTGAAACAACAAAGCAAAGAGGCTGACAGCAGGCCAAGCAACTGCAAGCCTACACAAACAGCTGCAACAAACACAGGTAATGTAAAGTACTACTATAATACTCTACATACTGTGAACCCTCCAGATGTGTTATTGGTCTGTATCTATGTCTATAAAGATGTGCATAGGGCCGGGGACATACTGAAACTGTCACTGAAGGCTCCACATACATATGTATGTGACGGTAGCTATGTGCACATAGCAATGTAGGTTGTAGTGCAATGTACAAGTAGGTTGTACAGTAATGGATGTTCAGCAGTACGTTACTGTGTGTATACATATGTGGAACTAAAAGGAGTATATATATATATATATATATATATATATATATATATATATATATATATAAATAACATGTGTATACGTATGTATATTGAGATATGTATGTATATATATATATATATATATATATATATATATATATATATATATAATATGCATATGTGTATACATAGATAGAGAGGGATGTAGAAATACATAGACATATATAGTTTCACAGTGTCATAGTTTAGTACTAGGCTATCTGCAGACAGTGTATAGAATAGATTTAGAAACTTGCGCCTCTGTATAGTAGTGACACAGTAAAGACCCCCCCCTACATAATAGCATTAGTTTACTGTGCCTCTGTCTAGTAGTGACACAGAGAAGACCCCTGCTGTAAACCTATGATCTCCCATCCACTTGTCAAGAATGCACATGAAGAGTGTCAGTGAGGGTCTCTGCCTAACATGAACTGGGATCCTGTTCCACAGTATGGGAAGCCTCTTAGTGATGGATCTGTCCCTACAGTATGTCCTATTCATATGTGTGCTGAGGTTTAAATCCATAGCTGTCATGCTTCTGATGGATTTGGATTGTATGAGGTGGAACATGTCCATCAATACCAGATTGGACATGGCCTACTACATCAGGTACAGATCACCCCTACATAGGCAGTATGCTATGGAATAGAGCATGAGTTACGTTAGTCTGGCAGCATATGACAGTTGTTGCAGACCCTTGATCCTCCTGGTGATGTACTTATGGGGTCCCCCTAGCTGTTGCAAGTGCCAGGTGAGGTACATACCAAATGGGGCATAGTACACAGTCATGGGCCTGATAAGGGAGGAGTATAGGGGTACAATGACCCCTTTTGATGTGGATGTGAATCCCTTCATGATAAGGTGGGCAAGGTAGGAAGTCCATCCAACCACTTTGGCAACATGGGTGTCAAATGAGAGGTCAGCATTGAACAGTGTCACCAGGTCTCCGATTACTTTGTCTGTACTCAGTGGGTTATTGTCTATGTGATAATATGTAGGTACCTTGTCCGTCCAAAAGGGTATGAGTATACATTACGTGGCATGCAGTGTAAGCCCATGACTCCGGCACCAGTTGTTGGTGTCCGTGCGGTCTGTCAGTAGGATGTGTGTGTCAGCAGGTGTATCGCCTATGGCGCCTAGTATGCAGTCATCTTTGAACATTGTCAGCCACTACCCTCCCATGTCTGCTTCCACATCTGAGAATGATATGCCGAACATGAGCAGTCCCAGGACAGAGCCCTATGGGACACCACATGTGACTGGCTCTGAGTCTGACATGGCACCAGTGAGTTTGACTGTAGGGTTTCTATCCGTTAGCCGGTTTGCAACCCATCATGTGACATACGGATTTACATTTCAGCTGTTGATCATGTCTATGATGCCAGAGTGCGGTATTGTGTCGAAAGCCGTAGGCAAGTCCAGGTAGGCTGTATGGACCGCTGTGCCCTCATCAATGGCTCTAGTGACTGATTTGAAAAGGTCAACCAGGTTCATAAGGCAGGATCTGCCCTCTACAAAGCCAAACCGGGTGGGATCAAGTGTCTAAGTCCCTAATGTCTCTGTGTTTGGGTACCATAATGATCCTTTCCATAGTGTTGCAGACCAGGCCGGTTAAGCTAATGGGGCGGGTAGTTACCAGGGTCTGTAGAGGTGCCTCCTGTGTGGAGTGGGACTACTGTTGTTGTATGCCAGTGTCCAGGTACATATGCTGTAGTAAGGCTACGGCTGAATAGCATGTAATGTGCATGTGTAGCTCCTCTTGCAGTTCACGTAGCATGCAACCTGCAATACCGTTGGGTCCCATTGATGCTGTGTTTACAGCTCTGCTGAGGGTGGTTCCCAGCTGGACATCTGAGATGACAGGGAGGTTACAGTCAGCTGGGATAAGTAATTCCACATGTGTGGGTGAGGGAGGGGAGAAACCTGCACTGAACCTGTCTGCCAGAATGTTGGCATTATCTGTGTGTTCAGTGTAGCATTTGTCACTGTGAACTAACTGTGAACACAACTGAGGTTTCCCACCCAGGTGTGTAACATAGCAGAGGAAGGCCTCGTGGTTATCTTTAGTGACCATAGCGATGTCCCTCTCATTGTTGGCCTTGCATGTTTGTACGACAAAACGTATCTTTCTACTACTGCTGATCAGAGATGCCATAGCTCTATGGAAGTATGCTCTGCCATGCAGTAGCTACCTTCTGGTGTTATACAATTTGTTCAATGCTGGGGTCCACCAGACAGGACACCTGCCCTTGGTGGAGAGGGTCATGGTTTCATTTGTGATTGCATGATCCATGCATTCTTGGAGATGTCTGTAGAAAGCATATGTGAAGGTGTCTGCATTGTGGGAAGTGGTTTACACTGGCCCAGTGGGCATTAAGGATACAAACTCAGTTATAAGAAGTGTAAAGTCGGCATGTGAGAGGTTTCTCACTGTAGTCTTTTGTGTTGTGGGGGAGGTGGGATATGTATATCCAGGGGGATTAGTCTGTGGTCAGATGTGACTAGTGAGGGGTATACTTCCAGTGTGTAGCACATTGTACCCATGTTTGTGATGATCAGGTCTAGTATATTATCTCCTGTTGTGGGAGAGGTGACTAGCTGTTCCATTGCATTTGACATAGTGAATTCCGGGAACCTTTGGGCTAGGGTGTTTGGGGTAGAATAATGCACCCAGTGTATGTTAGGGTAGTCGCAGTATCCCAATATGATGGTGTGTGGTGGGACATTCATATCCTCCAATGTCTACAGAAAGGCTGACTGTGGTCCCTGAGATTGGGAGGGTGGTCTGTAACATGCTACCAGTTGTATAGTAGGTTTGCCTAGGGTTATCTGCACCTGGATGGTTTGTGACGCTTCATGTGTTGCCACTAACCTGGAGGTGTGTGTGTCCTCCATGAATATGGACACACACCCTCCCTTTTTGTTTTGTACCGAGTCCTGGGGCCAAAACGCATGATACGGGGTATAGCCTGGTACCGCTGGTGTGCTCTCAGGAGCCTTGAACCAGGTTCTCACTTACTGCACAGACATCAAGATTGGTAGAATATGTACGTACAGATATATGTAATACACACATACATATATAGATATCTGTAGAGACTTATACATATACAGATAGATCTGACTGACAACAGATATGTCTGTATATGACTCTCTCTCTCTCTGTCCCACCCCCTCACACTCTCACTCACCCTGTGTCTCTCTCTCACTCTCTCCCCTTCTCTCCCCACATCTATATGTATATATCTACATCTATATATACATATTTTATATACATATATACAAAGATATATATCCGTATACAGATATAAATATATCAATATATATATATATATATATATATATAGTATATATAGATATATATATATATATATATATATATATATATAGACTGTATGAGGCACATGTGTGCAGATGTCTTGCAACAGGTGCCTGGTGTCACAGGCATGGAGTGAACACCAGTGTGGATACTGTAGTACCATACCCCATTCAAAAACACTGACACCAGTAACCACCATATATGTACATGCCTGCCCACCACTGCATGTTAGGGGGGAACAGGGTCAACAAGTGTACAATAGGCTCCACATCAATATACACAGTGGCACACTAGTCCTGTAATACCTGTACATGGAATGTGTCAGCGGACATGGTGTGTCAGCTATGGACATGTAGGTCACTGTACCCCTCCACACCCCACAATGTCCTACACGGTATGTACCTCCCATGACAGCTACAGATATGGAGAAGGACACAGACATATGCAAGTAACTGTGTCAATGCACTCAAACACCACAGAGTGCACATAGTCTACCTACATAGAGGTTACCACTGCTGGATATACATAGTTCGGTCACACCCATGACAGTTGTCTAACAACCATGGTAACACCTCCAACATCCACAACACAAATTACCTGTCTGTCATCCTTGTCACTGCAGTATAGAGCACATGGTGGAGGTACAGGACCCTACCCACAGATATGACATACCCTGTAGCAGACCACACAGAATTAAGAAGCAAGGCTCCCCATGAGTAGATGTCAGACATACCCCTGCTGAATGTTATGCAGATAGGTAATATGCCATATGAGTCACCCTGTTTAACTGTTTGTAAGGAGCAAGTACGATCATAACACATGTGTCACAAGGGGTAGGGTAGCATAACAGTATGCTGCTGTAGGCCCAGGGCCAAAAGCACACTACCTACCTAGGACACAATGCACACCCATGAACACATTGCAAACGGAATATGTGAGGTGGAATGAGTGTGCTAGTGACTGGGTGCATGTTGTGTACTGGTGTGATTGCTCACCATGACTGTCTGTCTGTCATGGTAGTGTGTGTCGGTGTGAGGCCAGAGACAGGTGTGTGAGGTATTGCGATCAACACATACTACATTGACATATGTTGTGCTGTGTTACCCTGTATGTCACTGTGGTGTAGGTAGGGTTATGGCAAGTAAGAGTAGTGTGCATTACCAGTGAAATATGTAACGTGCATTGTGTGCAGTGCATGGGCTGATAATGTTCCCCATACAGTACCTTGATACAAACCCCCAGTGTGAGGTTGTGTATTGTACCTGAAACAGTGTGTTGACTGCTGCAGTATACTAGTCTGTCGTATGGAGTGTGCCAGGTACTGTTGCACAGTTATCAGATGAGCACTGATGTCTGGTCATGTACATGTGTATCCCCCAATAGACAGACAGATGCTATATATGGTGGTTAAGTTATATCACTGCAGTCGAGTATTATGTGTATTATGTGTGCTATAGTCTGCTGACAGATATTGCTGACATATTTCCCTTCTCCTTTTCAGGGCCATGGTTCACCAGCAGAACCCAGTCTACTCCACTGCAGAGGAGGAGAAGATACACCAGAGCCTGGTGTGGGATTTCACTGTACTCTTTTCCCGCACCAGCCAGAACCAGCAGGAGAGGGCTGCACTGTGGCAAGACCTGGTCCGTCGGGTAAATGACATAGGCACACATAACCGGACATATGAGCAGGTACGCCATCACTGCAGTGGTTTAATTAGAAATGTCCGTCAGCATGAGTCAGATATCCACAGGCAGCAGCTTGCCACAGGTGGTGGGGTGGCTAGACATCCCCCCCTCACCAGACTGGAGGGACTACTCCTGAGTGTTGTGGCTCCAACACAGCAACAACAACAGCATACATGTGTAATGATGGAGGCTGGAGCCACACAGCAGCAGGACACAGAGCATGCAGGTAACATGCCATGTGTATAGTTGACCATTCTGTGCACTGTTAGGTTATGCATGTGTGAGGTGTGTCCTCATTTTGTAGCTGTAATCTTGGTAATTATTGTGCATTAGTGATATCCTCAATATCTGCAGTACACCTGTGGAAGCTAACTGTTGCACTACTGAACTGTATCATGCCCACAGTATCAATGGCACAGTTGTGCCCACTGACGATAAATGTCTCTTTTCTGCAGGTCCCTCTGGTGTAACAGCAAAGCAGCCTATCCATGCTGGTGAGTGTGTAATACCATTACCTTCAATACTCTGTATACTAATAGTAATAATAGGCTGAAGCAGTAGTGCTATGTGTTTGATTGCAGGTGTGTTTGTGTCTGTGGGGTGATATCTCATATACTGAGGTGTGTGCATCTGTGCATGTGTGCATGTGCCCATGTGTGCATGTGTGCATGTGTGCATGTGCCCATGTGTGCATGTGTGCATCAGTGGTGGCATTGTGTACACATTGTAAACTGTGCTTCCTGTCTTACTCCCACAGTTTCTGGTGCTACTCTGGTGTCATGCAGCAGGGAACCTGAATCAGCTTCTGTGGATAGTGATAATGATGATACCTGTGTAATGGCACAGGTAGGTGTGCCAGGGTCCATCATTGGTCAGCCAATTGACACTACACAGCTGTCGACCCCATCAATGCGCACAGTCATCCTGCCAATACATCCTTTGTCACCAATGTCCCTAGGTGATGGACAGGATACAGTGGGCATTGACCAGGATAATGTGGTACCGGTGGCACATGCATCCCCACACTGCAGCCATGGCCAGGGTCCTGACATGGTACCACACAGGCAGACGTCCATGGGTTCTCATGGGAGCATCCGTGGGCGTACCGCCCCTGTCAGACATGCCCACAGAGGTCTTTCAACCCCAGCTATGTTTCAGGCTGTAATGCAGGCACAGTCACGTATGGAACGGTACACCAGACAGGGTCTGAGGGAGCTGAGAGCATGTCACACAGCCATGAGTGACAGTATGCGTGATGTTGCGGCTGCCATCCGCAACTTCACCAAGGTCATTGACAGACATTGGGGGGACACATTAGATCTGTTCCACAACAATATGTCCATGAGCCAGGGCAATGGTGGATGGTTGAGGTGTCGACGTGGCCGCATGCCAGCAACAGCAGCAGCTGGCAGCCGTCACAGACGACAACAGGGCCGCGGCCGCTCAGTGCCAGCAGCAGCCCCAGCAATGCTGGATCTGTGCTGTCATCAGACCACCCAAGAGACCACGTGCACGTGGCGCTGGACAGTCCCAACAGGGACCTGTCTCCAGTCAACAAACACCTGCTTCTGATGACAGTACCCAGTCTGGCTTAGTACCTGATATGGTCCGTAGCACCCCTGCCAGGCACAGGTACCATGTCCGTGGCCACAGACAGTGATCTGTATGACCTGGCAGGTACAGTCTGTGGCTGTCCACAAACACCTGTATATGGCAGCCATGAGGTAGGACTGTGTGCATTCATACACACATGCAAAGTGATAACACCTAGGGCTACCGCATACACACACACACACTGCATCAACATTGCCCCATCTTGTACTGCTGTCCCTCACCAACACACACACACAGACATGTCAATTGGTTGTATCAGTGGCAGACTCAGGCATACCAGGTACACACCCTGTGCATATGATGAAACTGTGCCACCTCCTGCAATCTGTAAAATCGGTGCAGGAACAGGTTAACATGGTGCTGATGCACAGGGTGAGCACATAGACATATTGTAATAGTATGATGTTGACAACAGTACAGTGTAATGATAGCATTGTGGGTATATACCAGCATGCCTGATGCAGTTACAGTATGAATGTCATTGTATTGTTTTGTACACCCATAGTAATTACCACAGTGTTCTGTCTGCACATCTTTGCATACTGGTGGTGAGGCTGTGAAGGGATAGCCACCTACATAGGTAGCACAGGGGATACAACAATGTACAGATTGATACTCAATGATGGCCATGTCAACTGCGAGTTGCATGCTGTCCACACATGACTCTGCAATGCAGATGTTTCAGGATGTTGATATCTGTGCAGTACTACACAACAGGTTCAAGGCTCACAAGAGCACACTAGCACTACAAGGTCACACCTTATACCATGCATAACAGCACCAAAACACAGAACTAACTATGACAGGAGGGAGAGTGTCCATACATGTCAAGGATACTGTGGTGCCAGGACAGGTAGCATACATCATACTAAGTCTGGAACTGCTGAGTGAGGGCTCAGTGTCTGTTATTTGACATGTATATTATTACAGGTATGAGCACTCGGGTATCAGGCCAGTTATTCAACATTACGAAGGTACGTGGTCTATACACTTGTGTGGGGTGCGGCTGGACCCAGCCCGTCTGACCTGGGAATGTCTGGGTACTGGCTTATAGTGCCTGCATATATGCACTGTTACCTACTGGAAGTCGTACACCTTGTTTGTTGTAGCATAGTCTACATACAGGCCTGCTGACTGTAGCTTTGTTTGTATGCATGTTTGCCTGTTATGTTCCTGAAACACTGATTCCATCTGCAGTGCAGATATACAGTGCCTCTGTGGATCTCTAGTGACATCTGTGTTGCTTACTGTACTGATGTCCATGTGTCACTTGACAGAACGTCACTGTTTGTCCTGTTTGCATGTAGCTTGCCTGTAACACATTGCATATGACTTACCTCACATTTGCTCAAGACAGCATTCATATATGCCAGCACTAACAAATCAGGAGCACTACACCCTCACATAGTCACCTTGAGTACCTTGTTCCCCATTGGCCCTATGTGTCGTTACTTAGTATGGGAGTCACAATGCTATGGTAGCATGTGCAAAGGTCACCTGTCGATCTACTCTCAGGTCCAGTTGGTGAATCTGTGAGTCATGTGACAATGTTACAGCTGCCTCATGTACACAGACAACCCTCTCCCCTTCACATACACGTACAACACATGTGAGAGATGCAACCACATAGCCAAACTGGGGGCTAAGCTCTGTTTACACAGCACTGGCATTCCCTGTCAGGTGGAGTGGGATACCACAGTGAATACAGTACCAGTCTCCCATAGACCTGCCACAACCACAATCCAAACACAGAAACACACAGGTACATTATTGGGCTTTCAGAATAACATCCTGCCTGAGCCGCTGACACCTGCAAAGCAGACACACAAGCAAACGTTAAGCCAGAGCAGAGCACATGCAACACATAGCTCACAAAGCCTGTGTGCCAAACAGTCACAGGCCATACGGCTAGACAACACACCTGCTACAGTTGTATGAGGTACCTCTATTATCACGTACACTGAGGTCCTGCTCCCAGGCTGAAAAAGGTGATGGTCACGCTGAGCTGCCCGTCGGGCACTATGATCCACCACATAACACAAGCATACCGGTCACTCCAAGGCATGTAGAAGTATGGCTCAGTCATTGTCTGTGCCAGTGTGTATGACCTCTGATGCACCTCCCTGGACTACATGTTAGGGGACATAGAGGGGCTCTCTGAGCTTGTGGCACAGGCTGGTATGACCCTGGCCTTGAGTAGCATCTCACCCTCACCATGAATTCTGCCACAATATGTAGACAGGGTCATCAGTTTCTGCAATTAATGTATCTTTCAGTGACATTCAAAGGGGATCCAATGCTTGTCAGTGTGGGATTACATGCTGGACATGCCACATTGCTTTGCTTGGGACAGCTTGCACCTGTCACCCATGGGCCGTTGTATATTGGCAGAGGCTGTTGCTACACACATAGTACCTTTGTATGCAATGCTGACATTACATAGCCACCTACACAGGTATCACACGGGATGGGACACTAATAGCAATGCTACTCAACAGCAGCAGTGTAAACCTCAAGATGCATGCAGTGGAAACTGTCCTTAGCATGGGATACAGCAATATCCGTGCAGTAACAGAGTCCTGGTACATGGCTCCCAGGTGCACACCATCAGTGCCAGGTCATTCCTGATACCATGCTTGTCATCCCCTACACATGCACCAAACCAGAACAGGGGGGATGTATCCAAAGGCACCTCAGATACACACACCCCCAGGTTGGTGGCACTGCACAAAGCATCAGAGCCTCTCCATGTGCAACACACAGTGGGTTAGACTGCCTTCAGGTTCATAGCCTGGCACACACCACACTCCCATACCCAGGAAACCCACTTGGCCTTCGTGACAACACTGGGAATATGACAGTCTCTACACACACCATTATATTGTTGTACTGCGACTACCCTAACATACATTGTGAGCATTATTCTAGCTGCAAGACCCTATCTGAAGGGTTCCTATCATTCATTCCCTGCATTGCTATGGAACAACTTGTCACCACTCCCACAAGTGGTGACAACATGCTGCACCTGTTCATCAACATGTGGACTATATGCTCCAGACCAATCATGTATCCCTCGCTGGTGGGATGACACCATCTACAACCCACACTGTATAGTCACATACCACATGCAGCCCCTGCACAGAACACCACAGTCATACAGTTGTCTGATGCATATTCCATGTATTCACATGAGGCAGGCTTCGGACATGGGAACTCTTGCAGTTCACAGGTACATATGTGTAGGTGGCACACACATACATCATGTGTGCATTGACATTACTAATATAATGTATGTCGTGCCATATTGGGAACAACACCCCACACACATGGACAAACTGTGTGACAAATACACATGGCATTTGTAGGATTCAAACCCCTACCTAACTATGTTATGACACTTGTGAGAAACGCATTAGCAGAGCGTGCTATTTGCATTTCTGGGGGGATTGCTTTCTCCTGCTGTACTTATAGGGTGCTGACATCATCAGTGTTTAGACAGTGGAATATGCAGCATGTGTTGTGTACTACTAGTTGCTAAAAGGGACATTTCTCATACACATGGAATTGCACACACTACTCCCCCACACACATTCACACACACACTGGGCACTTGCAGGATTCAAACCCCTACCTAACTATGTTATGACACTTGTGAGAGATGCATTAGCAGAGCGCGGTACTTGCATTACTGGGGGGATTGCTTTCTCCTGCTGTACTTATAGGGTGCTGACATCATCACAGTTTAGACAGTGGAATATGCAGCATGTGTTGTGTACTACTAGTTGCCAAAAGGGACATTTCTCATACACATGGAATTGCACACACTACTGCCCTACACACATTGGGCACTTGCAGGATTCAAACTCCTACCTAACTATGTTATGACACTTGTAAGAGACGCATTAGCAGAGCGCGCTACTTGCATTACTGGGGGGATTGCTTTCTCCTGCTGTACTTATAGGGTGCTGACATCATCAGTGTTTAGACAGTGGAATATGCAGCATGTGTTGAGTACCACTAGTTGCCAAAAGGGACATTTCTCATACACATGGAATTGCACACACTACTCCCCCACACACATTCACACACACACTGAGCACTTGCAGGATTCAAACCCCTACCTAACTATGTTATGACACTTGTGAGAGACGCAGTAGCAGAGCGCGCTATTCACATTACTGTGTATATTTCTTCTCCTGACATATGTATAGTGTGCTGACATCATTATGGATGAAGAGGTATGTACATCTGTGACTATCCATCAGTACAGGGGAGAGCATATCTATGCATTAACTTTGCACAGGCACAGTGGCCTAGTGTACTGTGGAGGCAGACGCCAAATACACTGTGGATAGCCTTCTGTATTCCCTATGGACAACAGTCAGGTATTGCACTCTACGGCCATATGTTTACCTGTCAGATGCAAGTATCTGTTGCTCATATACTGTTTGTGGGTCTTTATTGCCATATCCTTCCCTATCTCTATAAACAACATGTGTACTGTGGGAGATGTTTGCATATGAGTGGGATCCAGTATCTTACTTATGTCTCTGTTGTAACTTCACTGTGTGCACTGGGCAGATGTCTGTATTGTGGGAGGTTCCTGTGTTAACACATAGAAATGCCAGATATGTGTGTGCAACTGCTGAACTGTGACATGGCCTAAGTGTGTGAGCATGCCTAGTTCGCAGTTTGTATGGCTTCTTGACTGCCACATCTCATTTATCTAAGTGTGCGAGCATGCCCAGTGTGACCTTTCCTTATGTTGGGATCTGTGAACCACCACATTTCTGTTTGTGTGTGGACGCCATCTATATATCACATGTACAGTTGAGTGTTGGACATCAGGTTGTGTTCTTACTGCCCAACTGCTGTGTGTCTGAACCTAACAGGCATTATGCTGTGCCTGCAGGGTCGCCATGGGATAGTTTGCATACAGTTGTCATCATCCTTTCCTGCTGAACAAACAGTTGTATTGTTGTATGGTGTACTGGTGCAGAACTTTCACTGTGGTGGACAGTATAATCGGTTTCAGTCCTATCACTGCTTGTAATGTTTATAGTGAGCACACCAGACTGGTCGAGGGCCAGTTGTGCAGATATGACCATGTTGCATTTTGTTCAGATATGGACAGCTTAGTACATGATTGTCCGACATTGTAAATGCATTCCACAACTTGTGTGGACAGTGACAAACAATGGCCATGTACCCTAGTCCATTTGTAATGCTAGTCAGAGAGTGTTTGTCCTTCAACACACATTTACTGGTGTTTGCCATGACATATGTCACAGTTAGTGTGCTGTGCCTCTGTCTACCCATGACATACAGGTGATATCCAGGGTACACCTACCATCTCCCATCCAGTCATCATGATTCCTCTGGATGACAGTCACTGAGGGACTCCCTGGATATCCTGTAGTGGGAGTTTAGTCGTGAGTGGAGTGAGCTTCTGGGTTATGGACCAATCAGTACAGCATGTCCTGTTTATGTCTGTGCTGGGGTTCAGGCCTGTCAGCTGCATAGGTCACCAGCATTCAGTGTTCACATGGTGCCAAATGTCCATTGATACCAGGTTGGTCATGGCTCTATACATCAGGCACAGTTCACCTCCAGCCAGGCAGTATGGCACTGTGTGGAGCTGCAGTTTCTTTACTCAGGTGACACATGGCATCTGTTACAGCTCTGCGATCCTCCTGGCGGGGCATTTGTGTGGTCTTTCCAGTTGCTGCAGGTGTCTGCTATGGTACATCCCTGAAGAGCCATTGTACACACGCTGATGGATGACTGGAGAGGCACATTGACCTACCCTAACCAAGCTGTGCTGACCTTCATGATTAGGTGGGTAAATGGTATGTTTCTGTAACCACTACAGACACATGGTTGTCACATGCAGGATATCTATCACCTTGTGCCCCCAGGTCTCTTATTGCTCCTGATGTACTTACTGGGTTAACACCTATGTGGTAATTTCTGGCTATGTACTGTGTTTCCACAGGGGTTGACTATACACTATTCTGCATTTAACTTGTTGACATGGCTGTAGCACCACTTGTGTGTTTCTGTGTGTGCCTTTTGTAGTTGCTTGTGTCAGCTGGAGGGTCCGATATGGTGTCCAGTTTGTAGTCCTCTGCAAACCTGTTCAGACAGTCTCCTTCCATGTTGGCCTGTACCTATGTGACATATATAACATACATAAGAGGTCCCAGGACCATGCCTTGTGGGATGCCAGTTGCACCTGGTTTGCAGTCTGCCATGGCTACTGCATGTCTGCCAGGTCAGTTCTGTCCTTGAGCTGGTTTGCAACCCATCTACTTGCATAGGGGTTTATAGTTAGGCTGGTGAGCTTATCTGTACCGCCAAGTAGGATATTGTATGGAAGGGTTTAACAAGGTCCAGATAGGCTGTGTGATCAACATTCCCCACATCACTGGGCTTGGTGCATGTTTCACATGAGTTAGACATGTGTACGGGGCAGGATCTGCAATATGACAGCCACACTGGGTAGGGTCCAATGTCTGCAGGTACCCAATCTCGTTATTCATGGGTTCCATGATCCTCCTCTCCATTACTTTGCCAACCTGGATGGCCGGGGTTGAGGGGTGATAGTTTGCAGTATCCATTCAGGCACCCCCTTTGTGGTGTGGGACCACTGTTGCTGTATACCGCTCTTTGGGTACATATCCTGTGGTAGGACTGATAGTGCACAGTAATGATATTTGCTGTTCCATTCTTCTTACAGTACTTGTTGGACACAACCCAGGACACCATCTGGTACCATTGATGCTGTGTGCTGTGCTTTGTGGATGCTGGCTGTTACCTCAGCATCTGTAATGTCGGGGGGCCAGCACTCTCCTGGGATAGATATTTGGCAGTTAGGTGCTGGTGAGGAGGTTGGAAGGAATCTGTTTCGTAGGCTGTTGGCAATGTGTGTGGGTTTGGTGCATTGTTTGTGATATTAGAGTGCTGCAGAGCATATCTGTGGATTATCACCATGGTTCCTACCATCAGGTAGGACAGCTGTGTGATAATCCTTTGTGTCCTGCACAATTTGTATCATCATAGGTTCATAGGTTCATACTAGGCTATCTGCCCTGGCCTTGTTTGAGCACGGACAGACTGTGTGTGGGTCTCAACACCCTTTGTAATGTGCATATTATGCCCACATAGGGTTTACTTTCCTAGATGTGACACAGGGATGGTCCCCAGTGTACACCTACTATCTCCCATGCACTTCACCGGATTTCTCTTGTTGAGTTTGTGTGTGAAGCTCAGCCTATCATGGACTGGGATTCTGTTCCAGAGTGTCCTGAGCCTCTGGGTTATGGGTCTGTCCCTCCAGCACATCCTATTAATCTATGTGTAGAGGTTCAGATCTCTCACTGTGGTGTGTCTGCTGGATTTGGGGTTTCTGCAGTGGAGCATGTCCATTCATTCTGGATTGGACATGGCCTTGTACATCAGGCATACATCACCTCTGACTGTGCAGTATGCTTCTGACTTGGGCTATAGTTTCTTCAGCCAGGCTGCAGATGTCCAATGTTTGGACCCTTTATCCTGTTGGTGGGGTTCATTTGGGGTCTTTCTGACTGCTGCATGTGTAAGGTAAGGTACATCCGAACTGGGGCATAGTTGTCACGTATGGGCCTGATAAGGGAAGGGTATGGGGGCACAGTGACCTCTGCAGCTCTACATGTGCATCCTTTCATATTAAGGTGGGCAATATAGCAGGTCTTCCTGGCCACCTTGGCAATGTGAGTGTCACATGACAGGTTACCGTCCACTTGTGTCCCTAGGTCCATGATTACTTCTTCCATACATAATGGATTGCCATCTATGTCATACTTTGTGTGTGCCTTGTTTGGTATTTGTTGGGACATTCATACTGTGAAGTGTCTTCAGGAAGGCTGGCTGGGGTACCTGAGTTTGTGTGTGGGGTCTGTAGCAGGCTTCAAACAGGTACACAGTTTGAGACAGTGTTACTTGCCCGTGGATAGTCCATGCTGCTTCTTGCTGTGGTACCAACCTGGGGGTGTGTTTATTCTTGATAATTACTGGTAGCCACACTGCTATTGTCGTGTGTTCCATGTTTTGGAGCTGTAGAGCATGGTATGAGGCATAACCTGGTAGTATTAGGGTGCTCTTCTGGGCTTTACCGAGGTTTCTGTTACAGAACACATATTACCACTCTCCATGCTGTGGTGTGTTTGGTCTGCATGCACCTTTCAGGTTAGACTTCTGACATTGGGTAGCATTACGTCCAGGTTATTATCCCTTGTGCTACCTATGTTGGTGGGTTTATGTTTCCAGACTTACCTATTCCAGGCACAGTGGGGGTGACAGCATCCTTTGCCAGTATCTACACAGCCAGGTGTGCTGGGTGCATGCCATCCCTAGCAGGTGGAGCATCATGTCTTGCTCGGCATGTCAGCACAGGCTGTCAGCCATGTGTTCCCCCTTGCTAACAGCAATACCTCAGCCAATTATTGTACTTGATCTTGTTGTCTTCATAGTATGGCATCATGCTTGGTGAGGGTGAGATGTTAGGTTGGGTCTTCATGTTTACATATACTAGATGGTGTTACATTGCTTAACACATGGCAATCATGCCTCAGGTGGTGCTGCAGGGCTGCCTCTGTCGGTTGCACCTACTACACTCCCTGTACATGTTTGAGAGCAGGTTATGTCATGTTGGGCATCCCTGTTACTATATGAGTGAGTCAGAGAGGGGTATCATTCCCAGGGTTCCTACTGAGCCAGTGTATGTGCTATGCGTTGCCTCTTTGCCAAGGCCAGGGCATACTGGGCATGCCTCCTTCTGCCTACTGGGGCAGGCTCAGGTTGTTCCTCCTCCAAGTCACGCTCTGCCTGTGTTGGCCTTGGCAATGGTGGGGGGCTGTTTGTCCCAGCCCTATGCTGGTCCTGCTGCAGCTGTTTTCGCAGGATCATATTATGTAGCATAGCACAAACCATGACAATTTGGGTACATGTAGTTGGTGAGTACTGCAAGGCTCCACCAGATGTGTCCAGGCACCGGAACCGTGACTTGAGCAGCCCAAACACACACTCTATTACATTACGTGTTTGTGCGTGTGCCTCATTATGCCGTTCCTGTTCAGGTGTGTGTGCATTTCTGATGGGTATCATCAGCCACAGCTCCAGTGCATAACCTGCACCCCCCACTAGGTGACCATGTGGGATGTCCCCATTTGCAAATGTCTGGTACAGCTGCGTCAAATGCTAGATATGGGAATCATGGTAGCTCCCAGGGTAGCCAGCACACACATTCATTATTATGCCCTGGGCATCACACACGACCTGGCAGTTGATGGAGGGGAAGCCCTTGTGGTTAATGTAGGCCCTACCCCGCTCACCGGCTGGTGCTTTGATGCATATGTGCGTGCAGTCTATTGCACCCACTACCTCAGGGTATTCCGCTATTTGCTGGAAGAGACGCATATTGCTGGCCAATACCTCACGGGCATTGGGGAAATATACACGATCACCGACATGTGCTGACATGGCATCCAGGAACTGGTGCAGTACCCTGGAGGCTGATGCCTGTGATATCCCCATCATATCACCAGTTGGTCTCTGGAAGGTACCTGTTGCTAGTATTTTTAGGCCAACACATACCTTGGTTTCCACTGGGATGGGTTCCCCTCTGTTGGTTCTGTGTGTGAGGTGTGGCCTGCACAGCTCAACAATTTGCTGCAGGAGGTCTCTGTCCACTCTATAGCGCTCCACTATCTCCAGCTCATGTAACCCCTGGTAGGTGACCCTGGGCCTGTACACTCTTCTCCGTCTCCTCACTGTGGGTTGTCTGGCAGCATTTGCATTGTCACCACCCTCAGCAAGTCGCCTATGTCTCCTTATGACAGCTATGGCAGCCCCTAGCATTTTTGGTCTGAGTGAAGCTTTTTCAGTTTTCACTTCTAATAGCTTACTCCTGTCTTGCAGTGTCTCTTGAGAGAATCATACTGCACTGCTGTTTGCAGACTTTTAAGTGCTGGGCTGGGCTAGCATTCTGCCTGTGTAATTGCCTGCTTCTAATTGTTTTCACCTGCTAGCTCCAGCAGTATTCCCGGCTAGCTTCCTACTATTTCTGTTGCTTCATTTTTACTTCCTGTTTCCTCAGGGGGGAGCAACGCGCATACCAGCAAAAACACACTCACAGTGGCTTACATGCGTGCACACATGATTACACAGTTTAGAATCTACTTATTCGGGTTAAAATGCGCGCACACCAGCTCAAACAGTCTTACAAGTCTGCCTACAGGCTCCCACATGCTCAGTCTGCCTTACACGCATGCACACTGCCCTACTCATGCCTCCTGACACGCACACGTGCGCAGGCACGCCCAGCAAGAAACTTTGGTGTTGGCAACAGTGTACACCCTCCATTTCTTGACTTTCCCATGCTTATCTTGTGGCATTACTCTTTCCATGATATGTGTCTGACATCTGTCACGTAACACTGACCTCCAATGAACTGCATTTCTTTCTGCCATTCCACCCTGTGATGTCACCTATCTCCTACTCTGTTCCTCCCCCTTATGTAACTCTTACACTACTCGGAATGTGCTCATTTGCTATGTGACAGTGGGATTCAGTATCCTAACACTCATTTACATAGGATTGCCTACTAATGCTTAGTTACATGTCTTAGACTCAGCTTCCCCCCTTAGCAACCACTAAATGGTGGCCATGTTGATTTTGGTCTGCTGGTCCCTGCATGGTAAATCCATGCATTGCATAAAACCCACATTTGTGGGTTTATACCTTCATTTTTATGTTTTATGTAGCACAGCCCGTTTGCGCGGGGCTGCGCTGCGTTTAAACATCGGCGATTGCTGAAAAAAATTAATATTTTATCATATTTGCATTGGGGTACCTTGACAATGGCCACATATTTGGCCATTGGCATGCTGCCTGACACATATGCACCCTTTATTTGGAGCTGACATGGCTCTATTGTGTTATTTGCAGAAATGTACTCAGTTGTCAACTGAGTACATTTCTGCAGCTAACACAACTCTTACACGGGCTGGTTTGAGCTTTGTGGATCGCTAGTCTACCTCATTTGCATACCTTTCGGCTGCAAGTGAGGTGATTAGCATATCCATGCCCAGTCCGTGTAAGAGACGTTTTAGCTGGTCTCTTACATGGAATTTCGGGCTGTTCCTGGATCGCGAGGGCTGCATGGAGTCTTACACTACTCTTAGACTCCGTGCAAGCCTTTGTGAATCCTGCCCAATGTATGGTCAAGTTTAGATGCTGCAGTTTCGATAAGATTTTTTTTTTTGGAAACATAAATATTTTTTAAATATCTGGAAATGAAGCCAAACATAAATCATTACACTAAATTTACCAGTGACACCTTCTAAAGTCAGTTGTTTACTTCCATCCTATCCTGGCTGGAAGTAAACAAATGACTTTAGAAGGTGAAATGGCACAGTCATAGGCAGTGACCACTGTAAGCAAAGATTTTATTTGGAATTCCAGTATGTGTACACCTACACCCAATGAAGCTTTAAGAGAACATCCATTCAATTATTCAATTATTTACTAGAAAAGATGAGACAATACCCTATATCTAGGTCGGCATGGATTAGATTGCAGGATATGAAACTGTCAAATAGCATTCCATATGAAGTCATAGTAATATGAGGCTACCATTGTGAAGTTTGTTTAGAAAATACTTTAGTTTGTTAATTAGCTCCCATATGAATATACTCTTTCACTGAAGAATATGGCTAGGTCCTTTGATAGACTTATTCAAATGTAATAATTTTGAATTATAAATTGGTTTATTGGTTTCCTATTGAGAACATATATTTTTCTTAGAGGAGAATATTCCAGGATTTGTAAAGATGTTAACAGAAGTATTTTTTATTGATAGTAAGAGTTGTATTACTAAAATTTTACAGTTTAATCAACAATTTATATTGCATACTGCAATGTCCCATATTCATCGTAATCTTTAATATAGTGTATCATATGTGGACCTAAGCTGCAAGGCTGGGAATGGTGGCAGAGGTAAGGAAAACACCTTACACTAACAACACAAGCAATAGCCTGTTTACAGGATGGGTGTGGATTTCTTTATTTTGGGTAGGTTTTAAGCATTACTGTCTCAAAGATGATGTTTATTTAAATCTGAACTTAGTGCTAGAATTTATGCTGTAAGCATCAAGGAGTGAATCAGACAATCATACTTATGGTTGCAAAACTAATTTGTTTGTGTCTTTTGGCTTTTCCCGGTTAGGGGTTGCCACAGCAGAACTCCGGTCCGCTAATGATTGGTAGCTGATTTTTACGTGCCGAGTTACCAGCCCTGATGCACAACCTTCAACGAAGGTACACCCATTCACGCATGTCTCCATGTAGAAGACGCTCTAGCTGAGAATCAAACCGGACAGCATCTTACTGTGAGGCGACAATGCTACCGCAGCACCACCACCGCGGAAACTAATAATTTATTTAAAATATGCCTGCAGCATTGGATACCTCATGAATTTTTAATTTACCTTTGATGATGACTAAAATGATGAGATACTAAAAAAAAAAAAAAAAAAAAAAAAAAACGCATGTAGAATCACATCACATGATACATAATAACATACATATAATAAGAAATTTGAGTCCAGATTACAATCTCCCATACCTGCTACATAATGAATGTTTTAGCTAGTGCATAAAATATCTTCATATTATTGAAAAGTCACCTTAAATACGCTTCTTATATTTGATATGGCAACTGCAAGGATGCTTTCTGTTTTACCTGCTCCATTTTGTTTTCTGTTTTACGAAATCTGCTTGTCCGGGTATTTTTGTTCTATGTGAGAGATAGACACTTAACTCTGGCCTACAGATTTTCATTTGTTCATTTGTCTTCTAGGTGATATTTAAATACACAGTGAATTTCTGGGTCTTTGTCTTTTTCTGAAAAGATTTGAAACCTGCATAAACTAAAGCACTGATGGTGATTCCTTGCTTGGTGAGGAAAGTAAACCGATATTTTTTTGTCTGTGACTGACAGAGCTGCTTTCCGTTTTACCTGCTCCATTTTGTTTTCTATTTTAAGAAATCTGCTTGGCCTGGTGTTTTTGTTCAATGTGAGAAACAGACACTTAAATCTAGGCTGCAAATTACACATGATTTTTCCATTTGTTAAATTGTCTCTTGAGTGATACTTAAATACACAGTGAATTTATGAGCCTTTGTCTTTTTCGGAAAAGATTTCAAGCCTTCATAAACTGAAGCACTGCTGGTGATTCCCTGCTGGGTGAAGAAATGAAACATATATTTTTGTCTGTGACTAATAAAGCTGCTTTCTGTTTTACCTGAAAATATATCAAGCCAGCATAAATAAAAGCATTGCTGTTGATTCCCTGCTAGTTTTTCACACCCACCATCCCCTTTGTTGATGTGCTTTTTAAACCTGGTAATTTTAAGATAACCACCCCTACTGTAATTTGAGCTTAATAAGGTCCTCCTTTTCCACACTGCTGTTGCTATCTTGAATTATTTATTTGCCTTTCCTTGTGCTTATATTGAAAAAGTGCATTTTGCCTATTGTTCTACTGATTTACTTGATCTGAATTTGTTATCTAGCTAGCTGTTGGATAAAACAGTGCATTTTTACACTCTAGCAAACACTTGTTTTTACATCAAGAGGCTATTGGATTTTCCATCTAGTGAACTAGCAGGTAACCTAATAAGTTTAGGTTGGGGAAACACTTGAGATTTCTGCATGTAGTTTTATTGTCCGGATGGCTTATTAATTAGCTTATCTTGTTTTTAGTGCCTTTATAAATTCTGTACAATTGAGTGGCTTTTGGTTCATTTATACAAAGCAAAGTACTTTTATTGAATAATCACACTTTTATAAGCTGTTTAAAGTACACTGCTATCCATATCTTTAAGTTTGTTTGTGGTATCATTTCACTCTGGACACTCCTTTACTGTGCTTTGACATTAGGAGGACTGGGATTATTCATCTAATGGCACTGGGTGTTTACCGGGTCTTTCTGAGCTGGGAAACACACCAAAGGGCTCAGAGTATTTTTCTGCACTTCTCTTATATACTGTGACTGTACTTTAACAGTTTCAGGAAAAAAATGTATTGTTTGCTGCTGCTTTTAGATAGTTAATTCTATTGTATTATATTGTATCTATTAGTTGTAGGGCTATTGTAGGTAGTTTGTGTGGTTTTGTTACACTTGGACTCCAAAATATCTATTCTACATTAAGAAGGTATTTTTCTGCATCCTTATAGCAGAAGTTTGCTGATCTAACCTGTCTGAGTTAGGAATTACTGGTGAAATGTTTATTCTGTGCTTTCCTGTATGTAAATTAGCTTAAAACTTGTTTCTATTTGCTTGTAATTAAGCCTCGCATTTGTGCCATGCTGCTCTTCACTCAGCAGTGATTAACAGTGCCCTGTATAGATGCAAAAGCCTGGAAGCTCATTTTTTTCCTAACAGTTGTCAGTGAAACCCTTCTAAGCCATTCTTCTGCTTATTGATCAAATGTAGCCTACACAATGTAAAGGTCCATTTTGTAGTCTCGGCACTACCAGCACACTCCTGTCAAATTAACCCATTTCCTAATAAAACACACAATAAGAGCCTGCTATCATGGATGGTCAGTTTCCCATCATCTCTCTGGCCAACCTGATAGATGGGCATCCTGAGGCAATGTAGCAATTGTCTTATATATACTGACAACCAATTACTCCTGAAACAAACAAATAATTTATGTGAAAGACATAGTTAAACTACAAAATTGGAGGCAAGACTCTCACATAAGGACAAATTGAATGCCAAACAAGTTGTCAGCACACACACACACTCTTCCCAAACTAAACAAAGACACAACACATAAACCCAAATATGCAAAGGTGCTCACTAGTAAATTACCAAAAGATCATAAGCCTCCCAAACGGAAACCAGTTACAGACATAAAAAAGGCAAAAAAACAACCACAACTCATGATACATATCAGTGTCTCAACAAATAAGTCCATAAGGCATAACACCACAAAACCTAATGTATTGGTCATAGGTGACTCCATTGTGAGACACATGGATGTTCCTCTCACCTGGCTGGATAAGAAGCGGGTTATGGTTAGCTGCCTGTCGTGCCAGGATCCATCAAGTATTTCAAACATAAGTAGTGGTATAACTCTATTATAGTCCATATGGGAGTGCATGCCTTTAGATGTACCTCACTGGACTATATGAAGAGAGACATTACTGAGCTCTCAGATTATGTGTCACAAGCAGTTATAAGCCTAGCCTTAAGCAGCATTCTGCCTTCTCCAAGGATGATACCATGATCCAAACAATAAACAACTGACTTTAACACTTGGCTTAGCTTCTGGTGTAAGTTTAAGGGAATCCGATATCTGTCAGCCTGGGAAAACATGGTTAACAGGCCATGCTGTTTTGCTAGAGATGGTCTGCACCTGTCTCCTCTAGGCTTTCAGATACTGGGAAAAACATTATCCACTAAAATACGCTGAAACACACCCGTTTAATAGCAAAGCTTTCAGGTACAAACCCTTTATCAATACTCATACAGGTTACAAATAAAATCAAACATTTAAATAGAAGCCAGCAAAGCACATGACCAGCAGCCAAAGATCATGTGATGAAAATTTGTGTTTAAAAAAATATATATAAACTTTTAAATGCAATTATTTCAATACTGAATGTTGTAATTTCACTAAAACAGGGTTTAGAGTAACAGTAACATTCAAGCCAGGCATCTTGTCAGCTGAAAGTCTTAAAATCCATTCAAATCTTTTAAATCTAATAAGTTATTAAGATCACCCCCCTCATGGATACACACACTCTATCAATGACACAAAATCTAAATTTGTGTTGATTGCCACATAAGGATATATGCCTATATAAGGCATTCCTATCGTTCCCTCTCCGTATCTCAGACTTATGCTCAATAATACGGTCCTTTAATCTTCTTGTGGTCTTACCTACATAAAAACAATGGCAAGACGTGCACGTAGCCAAATATATCACATTAGTTGAAGTGCACGTCGCCATGAGGTTAAATTTATAAATAATCCCACTTGCCGGATGCTTAAAGTCTAAGCTATTTTCTTTATCTATTATGTCAGGGCAGCAACTACAGTTGAGACATTTTAAAGTTCCATATGTATTAGTATTATTCACTTCAGTTGAATTTTTAAAATCCTTGTAACCAAGCTTACATTTAAAATTTGCCATGTTCTTATAAGAGAAAAATGGTCTATCACCAATAATGGATTTCATTTCACTGGATGCCAATAAAACAACCCGATTTTTCTTTATAATATTTCTTACAAACCTAGTCATACAACTAAAAGTTGTAACATATCTTAAGATATCACCATTTCCATGCGCTACAAAATTTTCATTCTGGTGTTCATCCATAAGAAATAAAGGTTTTAGACCTAAATGTCTATTATTTATAGTATCCATTTTAGCTGTTTCTAATATGCTGTCTGGATATCCACTATTTCTGAACTCATTAATGGTTTCATCCAGCTGCGACATGAAAAGACTATCATTCGTATTAAGTCTACATATTCTATTAAGTTGTGATTTAACTATACCATTAAATACATGTGATGCATGCATGCTAGTACAGTGAACGTACCTGCATGCATTTACCACTTTTTTATGTACTGTGGTGTACATTGCATTGTCCTGTATCCCTATTTTAAGGTCTAAAACATTAATAAACACATCTGAAAATTCGATTTTAAACTTTAGGAAAGTGGTGGATTCATTCAAGAAGTGTACAAACTGTAACAAACCATCCACATCACCTTTCCATATGAGGAAACAATCGTCCACAAAACGCTGATAAAATAATATATTATTGACATATGGACTAGTGTCATTTATGACAAACTTCTTTTCCCATATGAAAAGTACCAAGTTTGCATACGTATTAGCTACGGGCGTACCCATAGCTACGCCAGTATTTTGCATATGCATATTTTGCATATAAAACTGACTATCAAATAAAAAGATATTATTATTCAAAACTAGGTTTAATAATAAACATAACGTTTCAATGTCCCTTGTTGCAAACATAGAAGAGTTATTTAAAAACTCACGAATTGATTCTATCCCAAACTCATTAGGTATAACTGTAAACAAGGACGTTATATCTAAAGTTACCAATAAAAGCCCATTGCTCTGTACTACATCCTTACCCATATTATTATACCATACTCTTAGTTTTCTGATAAAATCTGGTGTATCTTTCAAGATGGTATCACATTTTTCTAATAAAGGCTGCAGCCTTCTATGCAGATATACTGAAATTGGTTCAGTCAACCACCCCTTCCCAGAAACAATCGGTCTCATCGGTGGTTGGGACAGTGACTTGTGGATCTTGGGTAAACCATATAACTGTGGGACGACTGGACAAGGAACAGTAAAAAAATGAAATAAGTCTAGTGTTTTATCATTAGAAAGTTGTAAATCATAAATTGTCATATTGACCATACTTATACATTTTTTCACATCAGCGTGCACAATAGTTTTAAAAGCATCAGCATCATCTAATAATTTCAAAACTGCATTCTGATATTTTACCCTATTCATAATTACGATAGCCCCTCCCTTATCCGCCTGTTTAATCACAATATCGTTATTGCTTTGCAGGTTCATAAGGGCTGTGTATTCCTCATAAGTTAAGTTATATGTTTTACTAACAGCATTATTTTTATCCTCATACAGCCCCTCTCACACAAATCATGGAAAGCATTTACTACTGGGGGGTTCACAGTTACAAAAGTACTACATCTTTTACAGATACCAACATCATGAGAATCATTATTAAACATCAGTTTTAAGCTTAAATTCCTAACAAATTGTTTCAGCTCAATCAAAGCTCCCACAATATTGGCCTTTGACCTCATGGCGACGTGCACTTCAACTAATGTGATATATTTGGCTACGTGCACGTCTTGCCATTGTTTTTATGTAGGTAAGACCACAAGAAGATTAAAGGACCATATTATTGAGCATAAGTCTGAGATACGGAGAGGGAAAAATAGGAATGCCTTATATAGGCATATATCCTTATGTGGCAATCAACACAAATTTAGATTTCGTGTCATTGATAGAGTGTGTGTATCCATGAGGGGGGGTGATCTTAATAACTTATTAGATTTAAAAGAATTTGAATGGAGTTTAAGACTTTCAGCTGACAAGATGCCTGGCTTGAATGTTACTGTTACTCTAAAGCATATTTTAGTGAAATTACAACATTCAGTATTGAAATAATTGCATTTTAAAGTTTATATATATTTTTTTAAACACAAATTTTCATCACATGATCTTTGGCTGCTGCTCATGTGCTTTGCTGGTTTCTATTTAAATGTTTTTTATTTGCAACCTGTATGAGTATTGATAAAGGGTTTGTACCTGAAAGCTTTGCTATTAAACGGGTGTGTTTCAGCGTATTTTAGTGTTTACTTAAAAACATTAGCCACCCCAATTGTGCCTTTTTAGGAAGTGTCAAAATAACCAACCTCCCAACATAACAAAATCCTCTCTAGATAAACTCAAGGTTTAATGCTAGGAACCTAAACAAGAAATTGCACTACCTGGAGGCACTCCTCCCTTTGGAAGATTTTGACATCTGTGCAGTCATTGAAACATGGTTCAAAGGCACAGAAAGCACCCCAGTCATGCAGGACTACAATGCCTTCTACATGTTCAAACCACAAACTGAGAGTGAAAGAACCAAAGGAGGAGGTGTATTCATTATAGATAAGTGCACCTCACAACTGGTAAGACAGTATGGCTGTCTTGAACTACTCCATGTCCAAATAACTATAGACAAAGTCCCCTACCACATCATAGCTAGCTACAGATCCCCCACCATGAAACAGGAAAAGCATACCGCATATGTAGACTTACTTTACCATAAAGCCTGATACCTTATTCATGGGTGATTTTAATTATCCTACCATTGACTGGGAAACATACATGACCACAAACATGCTTGCTGAGAGGTTCTTAAACTTTGTCAATGCAAATGCTCTGGAACAGCTAGTCAGCACACCCACAAGAGGATCAAATGTCCTGGACATAGTACTCACTAACATGAGAGAGCATTGCACCCTCCCGTTTGTGTGATGTCCTCCCTGGTAAGACTGGACCATACATCAGTCTTATTCAATGTAATTATAAGACAAGATACCATATAAAGCTCAAAAATGCTTAAGAATTTTTGAAAGACAAACTGCTTCCTTCTACATGATGCTATAAGAAGTTTCAAACCCCCTCAAACACAGATAACATGGACGTCTATGCAGAGGTGTACACCAGTGCCCTGTATAACCACTTACACAGTTGGATAGAATTGTCTATACTTGACCAGATTAAAATCAGGTCTTACCAAAAAACAAGCTACCCTGGTGGACCCCTAGTATAAACATGGTATGCAGCAAAAGAAAGAAATTAATGTCCAAGAACAAGAGGCAACTGGCTCAGCAGAGGAAGGAATCCCTCTCTAGCTTAAACAAACAAATTGAAGATCTTGTCAAGTCCTCCAAAGCTAATTATGAAGCAAAAATAGTCTCCCTAGCTAAGGATAATCACAAGGCATTCTTTACTATGTTCAAAATCTAAAATTGAATACCCAGGTATGCACTAAAATGGTTGTGGATGACACCACCCATACTCAACCGGAGGTAATAGCCAACCTGCTAGCTGACAAATTTGGCACAAACTTCATCCCCCTCTCCCCTCCAGTCATCCCCCAAAATGTACTTGCCACCATTCATCAGCCTATTATTTCAACAGAGAAAGTCATCTTGGCACTCTCCAAGGTCAAAAACACTGCATCAATGGGACATCCCAGATTGCCTTTTAACAACTTGAAATATGACTTAGCAGACCCACTTGGATCCATGTTTAACCACAGCCTGTGAACTGGCTATGTTCCAGTGGAATGGAGGACAGCAACAGTAATCCCTCTGCACAAAGGGGGACCATTAACTGACCCTTGGAATTATAGGCCCATAAGCTTGACTAGCTTCATCTGCAAGGCCATGGAAAGAATCATTATGGACTTTATTAAGAAGGACATAGGTAATCTCCAAACTCTGGACCCAACCCAGTTCAGATTTGGTAAAGGTAGATCATGCCTGTTAATCATGGTTCACTTCTTCCAGAAAATCACCAAGGCCCTGGATGAGGGAAAGACAGTGCATACCACCTCTCTTGACCTAGTCAAGGCATTTGACACAATCCCCCACTCAGGTATTATAGAAAAACTCTCCCAGTTGGGAATTAACCCCTACATTACCAGATGAGTAGCCAACTGATTTACTGACAGGACATATACTGTCAATGTGGATGACTTAACCTCTACCAAAAGACCAGTGACCAGTGGCATACCACAGGGTTCTATACTGGACCCCTTACTGTTTGTAATTTATTTCTCAGTAGTCCAGGAAACTTAGAAGGCCTGTGGTTGATCAAGTTTGCTGATGATTGCAAATTGGGATAAATCATAGAGTCCCCCAGTGATGTTTCACAGCTTTGCATATAAGGCTGGTGAGGTTGATGGATCTATAATTATCTGAGTTTCTGTAGGGTAGCCAAATTGGCTGTTTTCTAGGCATCAGGAACAAATTCTTTAGACAGACTTAAACTGAACTATTTCAATAGAGGCACTAATAGCATATGCTTGGCACTAAGAATGCAGCCTGGTATGTGTCTGATCCAATGGAAGTATTATTTTTAGCCTTTGACAGGGATTCTAAGACTTTCTTTAAGACAATCACAGAGAAAAGCAAATTTTCAGGAACAGCAGGGGTACAGTGTGGGTAGGAGAAATAAAGTCAGTGTGATGCCCATGCACTGGCTCAGCAATCAAGGAGCTTCAATCCTCACCACTAACACCAGTGAGGGGTGTCCGCATTGGGAAGGATAACAAATATACACACAGTAAAGTACAATTTCTCTTAAGAGCACACAGAGATCACAGTCAGTCTGGGGCTGGTTTCTTCCTTTCTTTCCATATCCCCAATAAAGTGGCACAGCTATAGGGTCTGGATCTCAGCCTAGTGGTCAAGCTAAAACTTCCAGCACCCTCTCTGTCCAACCAGTGCTTCATGTCCCTGCCCAAGTAGCAAAAACACACACACACACACACACACACACACACACACACACACACACACACACACACTTTTGAGATAAGAGTTATATACAAAAACATACACACTCCTGGGAAAATCTGGCACAGGTTCTCCAGCTATGCCCCTTCTGCCCAGACTATACGGTAGTACCACTTGCCACCAACCACTAATATCAGCTACTAATAAGGCCCTTAGCAAAGGGTGTCCAATTATTACTGTGCAATATTATTATCCAATTAGTAAGTGTGACCAGAACTTTTAAGGCTTATTGGAGTGGCTTGGCCAGTATCACTATATACATGCAATGTACTCTAGAGCTCAAATTATCTCTACACCAAACAGTCACAGTTGAAAGGTTTAAAAATATTTAATAATAAAAAATAAGAATACAAAACAATACTTCCTACTACACAGTGCTATTCAAGAGTTCAGAGATCAAAGAGAAATGCTTAAAATAACACAGTAGAAAAATTCTCACATCAATACAGAAAACAACTAGTCTAATCTTCCTATTTCCTAGCTATTTCTAAGAGCAAGCCCAGTTCCAAGATAAATTTAAATATAGAGCACAGGCAAAGTGCTGGTGAGTTGGATGTTCTCAAGACAAATGTAAAATGCCCCGATTCTCTCTCTCTCTCTCTGTCCTTAAATTGATAACATAGTACTACTGACTCATTTCAGATTACATCATTATTCTCTGTTTCCCAGGCTAACAGAAACTCAGAGTGTAACAGCCCTTTTGATGTTGCAGCTGGTCAGGAAGCCAGAGCAATAAAATACATTATACATGTAAATTATAGCCATTAACTCTGGTCTCAAGACAATAGGAAGAACTCCTTCATTCAGACATCTCAGCTCCAAGTTTTGAGATCAAACAATTATACAATGCTTGACTTATCAGCTTTCCTCCAGCCAAGTGCAATGTGGTTACATTTTCGAATGCAAACATTTGTCATAATTTTCTTACATTTAAGAGAATAAGCATGTGGCTTACATTAATATTTACAAATGACGGGAATATCTACAAAATCCTATATAGCTAGACTGGCAGCCTTCACATATCTTCAGAGTCAGCAGTAAATCTGTCTGCCAACATATTAGCTTTATCCATGGGGTCAGAATGAGTGATACTCTTATGAATGAGCTCAGTACAGTATTAAAACATCATTCCTCAATTTTATCACATAATTGAAGAAGGATTTGTAGTTTTTTTTTGGAATCTGCAGCAATGTTAAATTAATACTCTGCTTTATATTTTCTAATAATATTTTTTAAGTTTCTTAATGATAATTTTCAGTCTTGAGGTAGGGAGATGAGGCTTTCTTCTTTATTTCTTTTCTTTTTTTTTGTATAGTTCATTAATATAGTATTTTCACCAGAGAGGTTTAGTACTGAATTTACAGTTATATTTAGGTCAGATGAGTATTGACTTTTTTGCAGCTGTTCACGTGCTAGTAAAAGTCAGAGATGAATGCAGAAGCCTTCTCAGTTGGGTCGATTTTTGAGGGATTATTGGGAACTTTGCATAGGTCTTCTACAAGCTAAAGTAGGTTTTCCCTGGATAATTTTTTAAAGATGTTCTCATTCAGAGGTGGGGTGATACCACTAGAGGTGACAGAAAAGAAGACTAATTTGTGGTTAGACTTAACCCAGGATGAGGAGATGAAGGTTGGGATGCAGGCAGGGGTTAGGTCTAAAAGGATCAGGTCAAGGGTATTAGAGCCTCTAAGTGGATAGTTTTACAATTTGTTCCAGTGCATTGGTATTAATGAAGTCTAGGAAATGCTGAGCATAACTATTTATAAAGGGGTAAGTCTGCAAATCAATACTTTGCTAAATTAAGTCCCCTAGTAAGAAGGTACTATTAGTGTGAAGCAATGTTTGTGATCTTTGGGTGACATTGATGGAGATCTGTAGTTAGCAGTGAAATAACAGTTGCATTTGTTAAGGTGATTTGGATCTCTTTAAGCTCCAAGTTAGGCCCGCGGGTAGTTTGATGTGAACTAATGATGTAGCTAACAAATACAGATACTTCCCCACCAATTTCCAAGGGTCTAAAAGCATGATATGCACTAAACCCTTTTAGAAAGGGAGTGCAGCACTGAAACAGTGTCTCAGTAACTATACAATTGTGAATGTTTTTGAGGTGCGGGAGGGCCTCAAGTTCAGACATCTTTCTATTTAGACTCCTAGCACTGAATAGTGTCACCTTGATGTTGCCCAAATTTTAGACTGATTTTTTCTGTCAAAATGTCCAGTAGGGGGGAACTTTGCCTAAAAAAGGTTTGATGGGGACAACAAAGGATTTAGCCAGTATGCAAAAGCATTGGTATGACAAGTGTAAGGCTTCCTTGGTGAAACAGGAAGTCTTATCTTCCATATCATCCTAGGCTGACACAGCCAATTGTTAAATTCCATTATCTTATTTTGGTATCTAGGTATCATTCTTGGTGAAGGCAAGATGCAAATCAATGCTACTGGCTTTCCTGCCTCTAACACATGCATAATAAGTTCCATCATGTCTCCCTGCATGTCCCACTGGGCGGAGTGCCTCAGGTCATTGACTCCCAAATGGGCAACCACTAGGTTACAGCCATATTCCACTGGCTTAAAGAAACTCAGGGCCCTTACAAGGACACATATCCTGGTACTGGACAAGCAACTTACAGTCCCCTTGTTCTTGTCCAGTATAATGAGAGTTGGGTCTGTAAGCCTAACTGTATATAGAGTGACCTCTGACTAAGATATTCTCTCACCAATACTTATTCCTCCTCATCACACATTGCAAAATGAACTGAACTGATTCAGAAGAACCTTGGTTTAAAATTTTCTGGAACAAGAACAGTAGCTGCTGAGATTCCCTTTAGCATCCATTTTCTTATTCAGCCATAGCCTCCTGTTTTTATAAGCAGACATTCTAAAGCTTCAGTTTCTGAATTTATGTGCTATATTTCTTCCCATTTAAAATAAAAAAAAGTCCAGCTAGCTCTTCTCCAACACATCTGTTGCACTGTCATCATCAGCTGTCAAAGGCAGAGTTTTATTTTGTTACTTATGCATTACTTTCAAATCAGCAACTTTACTGGAGGTGGCATTATCTTTGGAATTTTTCCTGTATCAGTTGTCATCAGCAGGTTCCAAAACTATACTGCTGTTCTGAACTGTATACTTACTGCAGCGATGTTCCCAATAACAGCCTTGAAACTCACAGGCTTACTTTTTAGTTATACTTGCTCAAAGAGTGGATTTACTTTTTCTCATCTCTAGATTCTAACTAGTGTATGAAGCAAATGTTTGCTTTACATTCTCCAAACTTGATTTCTCAACATAAATGCAGTATGAGCAGCAAACACTAAACTTACACTCAGCTTTTTTTTCTGCACTTACTTTCTTAAAATGTCTATTTCTATTGTCTTTATAAAAAAAAATTGCTGCATGACAAATTTTACCAGAGGTAAACTTTACAAAGAAAATGGTCAGGTTGTCTTGCTTTGGTGTACAATCAGTATTTGCCTGCTTTTACCCGGGGTACTAATCATATGCATTGTCTTTACATTTTTTTCCTTACTGCTGTGGATACACCCTCTGTGGTTCTCTTCTTGTACACTGATATATGCCACTGCAGTCTATCTTAGTTGTTAATGAAGTATAATTTTATTTGCTGCTGCCATTGCGTAAGCAAATAGTGTTTTCATTTTTTTAGTCTCCCCCAGTCCCTATAACCATCTACTATCAGTTGTATTCTAGAGTACCTTATCTAGCTTCTGCTCTGATTTCACTGATACTTGTCCAGTTTGACCCTCATGGATAGGGCACCACAAGGGAAAAAGCCTTTGAATAATTTCCAGGGAAAAGATGGAGAGATCAGGGTGAACCAGTAAAGCACCATTCATAAGGCTGCAAAAGTTTTTTTTTTTTTGTTATGCCATACCCAGTATCCCATCCAACAAGCAATGTGCAAACATCATGCACAGAATACACTACAGGATTTTGAGTTCTCAGTTCCTGCAGAGGGCTAAGATCCCCAAGTAGAAAACTCCCCCATCAGGATAAGTGAGCTAGCAAAGGTGATACTCAGTTCCTAACCCCTAATGTAATCCTCAGAGATTGAGTCCACTGATCAAACCCTGGTTGCATGGGTCATAATCAGGGTTTCTTCTTTATGGGATGTGTAGCCAGCATTTTCACATAGTATATCAGGTGTTGAAGCCTTATCTGAATCCATTTATCATTTATTCCAAACACAATCCAAAATTTGCATTAACCGTGTTTTCCATTATCATAGTCTTGGGGTAGCTTTCTCAATGCAGCCATATACTAAATCACAGAATCAGTAAACTACCTTGTACAAGAGTGAATATTACATTTTCATGCTTGGAATTGCAATTATTTTTAAAAAGTTTACCATTTCTAGGTGTGCTATCTCACTAGCTATCTCAAGTATCAGGAATATTTTATTATTATATTATTTCATAGCTCCTACAACCCTGATAAGGATTGCTGTTTTCAGTCTTTATTCTTGGCCACCTTGGCAAAAAAAAAAAATTATTCAAATATTTTAGTTTTCTTCCCAAATTTGAAATGTAGCATCAGATACTGAGTACCAGTTTACATTTCCTCTTTTTATGTCATTTTCTTAAAAAATTCTTGCAAGTCCTTGAATTTCTTGAAATCTTAGGAATCCTTGTAATTTTCATCTCTAAAAACTAGGTGGTATAACAAGGAGAGAAAGGCAAACATCATTATAATTCCAAAAATGTTGATATATATGATCTAGAATCCATATTATTAGCAACATGAACGACTTCAGTGACACAATATATTTGAATATGCTGTATGAAACAATGTATTAGAAATATATAACAGCCAAACCTTATTATCCAAGCACATGCAGTACTACAACACAAAGCAGAATTAATGGATACACCTACAAGATGCTATACTTACCCTCAACCTAGACCACTCCTTGGAATACAACTCCATCCATCTGGGATTCGTTATTAGTGGTGATGACCATATACCTTCTGGCTTGACACACACTGTCTGATTTGTGTCACTGGCTCACTTCCATGTTCCATTATCATTCACTGAAGCTGCCAAATTACTTTTCATAAAATATGTGCTACAGTCTTATCATTGTTTATGTGCACATTTGCTTGGTAATCGATTAAATAGCTAGTAAAACATCTCTCCACCAACATGCTTAGAGTCAAGTTCCAGTTATGACTCTGTAGTACAATATAAGGGAGGCTCTGCACTCCTGAGGTGGCACATCCATCAGATGAGATGTTAAACTGAAGTCGCAGCTTCCTGAGCTGATGGTGGGTCACACAAATATAAAAGATGCCTTGCAGCTGCCAGGAAAAAAAGAAGAGGAACTACATCAGGGTCTTGGCCAGATTAGCCTTAGTCAATATCAATAGCACCCACACCTCTCAACCTCTTAGAGTAAGAAATCTGGACAAAGCCATAAATAATGGGGGGACAAAAGCCCCACAATAGGGGCACTTTTTAAATATTGCTCTTACAAACTTAGAAAGTTGATAAAATAACAGAGTATGCATTAGCATGAATTTTCTGAAGAGTATAAAGTCTGAATCTCAAATGTCTGCCATTATTTTCAAAATTCAACTGTCAATGATTTGCCAGAAAAATGCAGTTTTATGAGAATCAGACCAAAAATATAAGGCAAAAAGATGGACATTCTACAAAAATCTGTACAGCTGAGAGGTATGCGAGACTCCGAGGTGTCTCGCCTAAAAACAAGCCATTTCAAATGTTACTAACCCAGTCAAATAGTAAACTAAAATCTGTTCTACAGGTACTGCATTTATAAAAATATTGGTAGGGCACTAGAGGTCACAGGGGTCATAACCCTTCTGTAGAAGTTAGCAAGGGAAAACTGCAAATCCTTCCCATTTGTCAGAGGTGGAAAATATCATTAAGTTTGAAGCCCATTCCTCGATAAGGAATACTATTCAGTTTTGCTGCTATATGGTATAGTTATTTAAGCAACGTACAAACATAGTACCTTCCAGAAAGACAATATCTAGCAATTCACAAATAAAATGTTTAATTTCATGGGAAAGATGCTAAACTCATCATGAGTAAATGGTAAACTAATAAACATATAAAATGTATTATGTGGCATGCTCCACCAGTAAAGTACAACCATATTTATTTGGTGCCTTTACTTGTATGCAGGAAGTTTGACTAATTTCCATATGGGATTAAACACTGCTATCAGTTCTAGAAAAATAAATAGACGAAGATAAGCCATATCCCAGTATAGCTTTGTACTAACTGCTCAACAAAAACGGAGAGAAAAGATAAAGTCTGTCAGATATGCTTAGCATTTATTTTATCAGCAAATAAGAATGTAGTTACAGAGAGAGAATATTTTTGAAAGCTTTTGAAAAATCCCAGTACGCTCTGAACATGAAATGGTTATTTTCATGATGCAACTCGCATTGTTCAGAGGCAACTCCTCTGAAACTTCTATCCCCCTAACTAATGTGATACTTGTTTCATCGCAGTCTTTATTAATGACGCCTGCTCATGCCATGTCTTAGCAAAATAAAAAATGCCTGAAAACTGTTTGGCAGATTAATGGAGCAAAAGCAAATATCATTAATTTTGAATGTGAAAGTGTAACCAGCATAAATGCTTCTGGTTTCATTTCTGAGAAAAGAAAACAAATATGCTTCATTCTGCTTACGTTATTTATTTATCCTTTTTTTACAAACACCTTTACTGAATTACCACTTGTGACACAGGCACATTTACGTTCATAAATTACCAAAGGTAATCACACTAATTAACATAACAAACATTTTACTTCAAATATATTGCTCTGTATCATATAACATAAGCAACGTTGTATAAATTATTCAGTTCCTGCCTTTTTTATTTTCTAAACAAGAAAATCTTTATTAAACCACCACTTACTACAGAGATGATCATGCATTTATATAAATGAGAACAAACCACACAGACACAATCCTAGTTGCAAGCATTTTACATCACAAGCCATAATGACTCTTCTTGTACATTCTCAGACACAGAAAAAATTTTGAAGAATATTCTCGCAATGCGGGAGCATCCTATAACTTGGTTAATAGACGATATTTGTGTTTTCTCTTCATATCTATAAAGTTCTTGGGAACCTGTTTTGACTACTGAATGCATTTACATTAAATGCTGTTTGGTAAGAAAAAAAAATACCTGGGGACTTAACCCTCTGCAAATAAAAACAAAACACTTTGTTTTGAGATCAACAGAAGTGTTTCTTGGCTATTTTTCAACCATTTAAGGCACAGTATCCCTTCACTTATATTGACACAAACTATATAAATTAGCAAACGTATGATACAGAGAACAGTTCTGAAATTGTGGAAGAACAGTGAAAGCAATCCTACATCTACAGGTGTGATGAAGATATAAGGTGCTAAAAGAGTAGCATGTATGCACGTCTCTAAATTCCATACTGAGCAGTAATCATTCTGCTAGATACAACGTAGATACACATGAAGACATAGTAGGTTTATAGGTCCATGGGATGATACTAGGCTATTGGCCGGAGGCCCTTATAAGCCTAGCCAAGAATTTTGCCATGTTCCCACAAAGTCAGCACCTGTTTCCCCTGTTCAGCAGGGACACAGGTGGGTTCCCAGGGGTGTAGATGGCCAGTTTCATCTAAAAGAGGGCTAGAGAGTTACTCTGCTTGGCATGGACAGGGAATCTATTCCAAATATGGGGGAGTCTTTCAGACACAAATCTATACTGCCAACAAATTCTATTAATATCACAGACCAGGTTGAAGCCTTGTGTGCGGGTTGCATGAGTGGAGTTTGACTTATGGATATGCAGGAACTCCATCAAGGCTGGGCCTGAGACGGCCTTGTATGCCAGACACAGCTCAACTCTGAGCAGTCTGTATGAGACTGAGTAGGGAGACAGGGCTTTTACCCTATCTGTATAGGTTAGGTGTTTGAGACCCTGGATTTTCCTGGTCAGGAACCTCTGTGGTCTCTCCAGCTGCTGCATATGCTTGACAAGGTACATGCTGAAGGGGACATTGTACTTGATAATGGGTCTGATAAGGGAGGAATACAGGGATGCTATGATCTCCTTGTTCCTGGATGAAATAACCTTACTTATGAGGTTGGCCATATAGACAGCTTTCCATACAATGCAGGCAATGTGGTGGTCAAAAGTCAGGCTGCTATCACCCTAGGTGCCCAAGTCCCTCACGACTGATTGCATGCTTAGTACATTGTTATTAATGTGATAATTAGTGGGGATGCCATTTTCCCCAAAGGGGATAATGATGCATTTCTTGGCATTCAGTTCGAGGCCATGCTTCTGGCACCAGTCGTTAGTTTGGGTAAGGCCCTCTTAGAGGATGTTCACATCACTAGGGGAATTTAAGACAGTGCCCAGCTTGCAGTCATCTGCAAACTTGGTCAGCCAGAGACCACTGGTTTTGGCTTGCACTTCAGAAAAGTATATCCCAAACAGTAGCGGCCCCAAGACCAAACCTTGAGGTACACTGCTTGTTATGGGTCTACTAAAAGAGGTGGCTTCCCCTATTTTGACTGAGTGGGTTATATCAGTGAGCCTCAAGGCAAACTTATAGTAAGACATAATTTATTTTTTACTAAATTGAAGTAACACTTATTTAGTCCCCATTCTTATAAAAGTATGTACCCCCCATTCATTCCCCCATCCCTCCACCTTTGTGAACTGTCTTGTCCTTTTTCCAGGTGGTGGATAGAAATAAGACACTAGAGGTCATTCTAAATTGGATAGCCAACAACTACCCTCAAGAAACCATTGTCCTGGGTGATGTTAATATTGACTGGAACCAATGCACAGCACAGTCCAACCCCATCCCTGTTAACCTACATGGATTCTCTCAGATAATATCATCTAATACACGTACAGGTAACAATAACCAAAAAGAGAGTATACTAGACTGGATACTCACCAACAGTCATCCCCAGAACTATATGTCTGGAACTCTCCCTAATGATCTTAGTGATCACCTGCTCACATACATCATGAAAGACAAAATTAATTGTACAAGCTTACCTATTTATAGGTCTATCAGATCCAAGAAAAACTTTGACCCAACTAAATTTCAACTTGAACTCAAATCATGTAACTGGACAAAACTAAAGTTCCTTCCCCTTGATGAGGCAGTGTCATCATTTAACAATTCATTCCTTACTATACTTGACTCGCATGCCCCTAAACGCTCAATAAGAATTAAAACTCAACTAGCAAACTGGCTAACAACAGACACCAAAACCAAAATAACAACTAGAGACAAAGCGTGGGATAAATGGCGCACTACCAAACTACCCCTAGATCGTATCAAATTCCAACAACTTAGAAATGAGACTAAAAAAGCCATCATACGAGATAAGAAAAATTACTTCTACAATCTGCAACATAAACATCAGAATAACCCTCAAAAGTACTGGGCAGGCATAAATAAACTTCTCCAACCAGGCAAATCCACTACCCCGACCCCAGGAACATTATCTGACAAGAGCCAAGAAGATATATCCAATTCATTCAATACTTTCTTCACAGAAACCATCCAGTCATTCGCTAACCAACTTTCTCCTCCCCACACTTCTATAAACACTATACCCGACTCACCACTCTGTTTTAACTTCCAGCCAGTGTCCACATCCTTTATCAGATCCCTTTTGAAAAAACTGAAGCCAACCACCCTTTCAGCCGATCTTCTGCCGGCTGAATACCTGCAAATTGCTGCAGATGTCGTAGCCTACCCTATCTCAATCCTAATTAACAGAACCATAACCGAGGCCTCAATCCCCTCAATTTGGAAAATATCCTATGTTATTCCACTCCACAAAGGAGGTTCATCCACAGAACTATCCAACTATAGACCTATAGCCATACTATCACCACTTGCCAAAATTATGGAAAAGTGCATGCACAACCAACTAATGCTCTATCTAACCCAAAATAAACTACTCACAGACTCTCAACATGGATTCAGACCCCATCATAGTACAACCACTGCCCTCCTCTCTTTTACTGAAAACATTAATCTTAACCGGAATAATAAAAAATATCCTCCGCTCTCTTCCTGGACCTATCGAAAGCCTTCAATATGGTAAACCATCAGTTACTTCTATATACTTTAAAAACCCTGTATCTAGATACTCCAGCCCTTGACTGGTTTCAAGCTTACCTCACTGGGAGACAACAAGCAGTAATATGGCAAAACAAGCTCTCCTGCCTACTACCAAATACCATAGGAGTTCCTCAAGGTTCCATATTAGGACCTCTCCTCTTTTCAGTCTTCATAAACGACATCCAAACAGTCATCCCTGAAGCCACCTGCATTCAATATGCAGATGACTCGACTATAATATGTTCCAATGCCTCTCTTGCAAATCTACTAACTACCACCCAACATAGCTTCACCAAAGTCGAAAACTGGCTTGCCAACCATCTCCTGATCTTAAATCCAAACAAAACCAAGTTACTTCTCTTCTACCCAACCAATAGATCTCCGACTGAAAACTTCACTATAAAATCCAATAATGGGACCATCATCTCCCCAGACACCTATACAAAGCTATTAGGAGTAAACATTGACAATAAACTCAGATTTGATATACATATCAACCAAGCCATTAAGTCAGTCAACAAGAAACTTGGGACCCTATATAGAATTAAAGCCTTCCTTACCCTGAATGCCAGGGCAGCCACAGCCCGTTCACACCTTCTCTCTACCCTACTATATGCCTCTCCTGTCCTCACTCACCTTAACAAATCTGATCTGGCCAAGCTCTCATCCTGCTATAATCACATTGCCAGGTTCGTTACAGGCCTACCCTACAGAACACACCACTGTACTAACCTGAAAAACTTGGATGGATAGAATTCCCACACCTTCTTCACCAGTCCCAACTCATAGAGGCCTTCAAAATCCTTAAACAACCTGAGAATACCCCAGCACTAAAAACTTAATGACTCCCTACTCCAATCTAAGCTGCCTTCGCTCAGCAAACAGACTCCTTGTCCAAACAACTAAATCTCTCAACCTAGGTGGTGACGTGCTATTTGCCAACACCACTGGTAAAATATGGAACTCTCTCCCAAATAACATCACGCTTGCAACTTCTCTAAGTCAATTCAAAAATAGTCTAAAACTCCACTTCAAGTCACACTGGCTATGTCCTTGCTCTAACCCAGACTAGCTCTGTGCCATTAACTAAAACATAAACAACTAGCTAAGATGATAAGTACTTTGTATACTGTGATAAAGAAATATGTATCCTGTCTAACTCTATGTCATTATACTGCCTACCGTCCTTGCTAATATGTTATTAATGTTACATTTGTAGTAATCTCAGAAATAGTAATGGCAGTCTTGTACTTGTATGTAAATAGCCTATGTTTTTGTTAAGTTCTTTCAGCTCATTTACTGTACCTAATTATCAATGTAACTCTGTTGGAGCTTTTCTCCCCGGGCCTCCGCTGAAAAAGGACATGTATCCAGTCGGACCATCCCGGTTAACAAATGTAAAATAAATAAATAAATAATAATAAGACAACCAGTGCACAAAATCACAGACCCTCGTAAGTTCAAAGTGCTGCTCTCCATTAATCCCATGCACTCTATTACAACTTGGCTCATGTAATTCAGCCCAAAGTGTATTAAGCAAGCAATAACGCCCAATAGGGTGTGTGTTACTGCGTAAATACTGGTGGAGGGCCTCTACATGCCTGGAAGGCTGTTATTTACACAGTAACACACACCATGGAAGGCATTATTGTGCTTAGAGAATGGGCTGTCTGTAAACTGTAAAACAGTTCCTCTGCCTAATGTTTCAGACTCCATGTAGTATATGTAAATGGCATTGGAGAAAGAATTTACATCCAAAATATAACATTTCAAAAACTATCCAGATACTTACTTCATGTTTTTTTGTTACCTCACTCCTAAAATTTGTGGTTTGTTGTCAATCATTGGGGACTGAAATCACTAAATAATGACATACATTTGAGTTTCAAACTTTATTCCCTTCAGAAAATGCATACTAACACAAATCCTGTTATTCAAGCAACTTTCTAATTTTATAAGAACAATATTTAAGATCTGTTCTTATTTTTGAGCCTTTGTTCCCCCTTTATTTTAGGCTTTATCCAGATTTCTTGAGCTAAAGATTGACGGGTATGCAAGCCTCTTCACTACTGCTGCTACTGCCACTGCTCAGTCGAACTCACTCTTTCTTCTCTTTCTCTCTCTCTCACTCACACACAAACATGTGTCTGCTTTCATGCATACAAGCACCTATACACTCACACACGCAGACAGAAAAATAAACACACAATTACACAGGTACATACATATACTTTTCTTTCTTTCTTTTTTATGTTTCTTGTAATTTTACATTTACTAAACAGCAAAAGCCCTGCTTATTGTGTGTAAAATAATGGCTCAATTGCTTCCACTTACCAGTGTAATATTTTCTATTATACCATGACCCCCCATTAATATTCCAAAACGTGCACGCTGATTGGCCAGCGTGCACATTGTAAATCGACTTATACTAATGGAAAAAGGTCCGGTCGCCCAGACTTTTTCCATTAGTATACGTGTCTTTTAAAACACTGTCTCGCTATGTTAAAAGAGTTTAACATAGCGACACAGGTTTTAAAAAAAGCAACGGAGATCTCCATTGCTTTTTTTAAAGCTGTCTCGCTATGTTAAACTCCTTTAACATAGCGAGACAGTGTGTAAAAAGCAACGGAGATCTTGCTTTCTCCATTGCTTTTTTCTTAAAATCTGTCTCGCTATGTTAAATGGGTTTAACATAGCGAGACAGCTTTAAAATAAGCAATGGAGATCTACATTGCTTATTTTAAAGCTGTCTCGCTATGTTAAACCCATTTAACATAGCAAAACAGTAAAAATCAACAGAGATCTTACTTTCTCCGTTGCTTTTGCCCACAGCTCTGATGTACTGCGTAGGCATGCGCAGTACATCAGAACTGCCGCGGATACCAGACAGCTGTGGAAGGCAGTAAGGAGGCATTATACAATGCCATTATTTAAGAAAAGTAATTATTTCTTTTCTTAAATAATGTCATAGTATAATAGCAATAACCTACTTCTGGGTGTGGGTAATGCTGGATTTACCCACGGTTGTCTTTGTTTGGTCCCGAGGGCAAACCACACCAACCGTGGGTAAATCCAGCATTACCCACACCCAGGCGTGGGTTATTGTCATAGTAGCAAACTTTCTTGCCTTCTGTGCTACCTGCTGGATGTCTTCAGAAGAAAAGTAGCTAAAAGGTACCAAAATTAAATCATCCATGCTGTTAGCTGTAGCAATTTCAGATTGAGGTTATTAAACTCCCTTGTCTTGTGTGAGTACATCTAACCTGTGAAGGAGCTTGTGGTAATCCCATAAGAGTACACACACTCACACACACACACACACACACACACACACACACACACACACACACACACACACACATACTTTTCTAGTTTTTTTTTTGCACTCACTAAACAAAAACAAGGAGAGAGAAGGTCACACTGAAAAACCAATCAGTAAAAACTAAATGAAAACTCCAGCCAAGCTGGAACTTCCAATGAGTGACCTCTCAAACCTCTTAAATCAGAGGCACATGGGATATATGCAAATGTCCCTTATGAGCACCAGGTGTTTCCGCTCATTGGCGGATCTGAATATCCATGACTTGTTTTGTCATTTTAATGGACAATTTTAGGCCAATAAAGCCAAACCCCACTAGCTGTGGATATGCATATTTCGGCCTTGTTTTGAACTCATCAGCATGGCACAAGCAGAGTGTTTGACTAAGGATCAGAAACACAGGGCTGTTATACCCAGCTGATGTTCATTATCATTAGGGTAACTGCAAAATATCCCAAATAAACTAAAACAATGAATGAGAAGGTCACACTGAAAAACCAATCAGTAAAAACTAAATGAAAACTCCAGCCAAGCTGGAACTTCCAATGAGTGACCTCTCAAACCTCTTGAATCAGAGGCACGTGGGATATATACAAATGTCCCTTATGAACACCAGGTGTTTCAGCTCATTGGCGAATCTGAATGCCCATGACTTGTTTCATTGTTTTAATGGACAAATTCAGGCCAATAAAGCCAAACCCCACTAGCTGTGGATATGCATATTTCGGCCAATGAGCTGAAACAACTGGTGTTCATAAGGGACATTTGCATATATCCCATGTGCCTCTGATTCAAGAGGTTTGAGAGGTCAATCAAAGGAAGTTCCAGCCTGGCTGGAGTTTTCATTTAATTTTTACTGATTGCACTCACTAAACAGGAAAAGCTCTGCTTAGTGAGCATAAAATGATGTAGCCATTAGCTTCCTTACTGGCCAAGTGTCATTGCACCTTAATATGCTGACGTTAAGCATCAGACTTGTTTTTCAGCTGGCATTACCTGTACATTAACACCCTGCTGGAGAATGTTTGCTGTCTGATCAGAGTGGCAATGCCCAGATCACCCATGCTTTAACTCTATGTAGTGCATGGAGTACTGTAATTGCACTCCATATTCAGAAAAAGACAAACCAGTTAAACAACAGATTGGTGTGCAACACAACATTAAGAAATGTTAAGCACCCCCTGCTTATGTTGTTAATTATGGGTGTAGCTCCAGGCAGTAAAATCTGCCTGTAGTGACTTGCAAATGATAGTGACTGAAATAAAAGATTTATTTCTATTTATTGTCCATATCTGTAATTTGTCCCCAACTTTTCAAACAAACTCAGTTGATAGAATAACAGAATGTATTATCATCCATTTCCTGAAGGATATGAACTCTGAAACTCAAATGTGTGCCATTATGTAGTAAGTTCAATCCTTAGTTGTTTGTCTGAAAACCATTGATTTTATGACGATCAGAACAAAAATATGAAGCAATATTCTGGACGTCCACAAAAAATCTAGACAGCTGAGTGGTATGAAACGTAAATGTAAACATAATGTACTGCATTACATTACCTCTCTGACAGCACTTGTTAAGTGCTGTATGGCTTTGCAAGCCGGGTAAACACTTAGCGTTTTTCTTCCTATAACTAGTAGTACATGGAGCAGATAAAGCTCCATGCACTACAAAGAACTATGATTGGTTTCCTGATCATAAACTTAAATTATGTGTTCTCAACATGGATGCCAAGATTCAACTCCAGAGCTCCACTTTCCAGGTGAATTTCTTGGCATGCATGTCTCAAACACATAATAAGTGAGTTATAATCAGCAAACCGATCATAATCCTCTATATTCGGCTAAAATAAGGTGTCATCCATGCAAAAAGTAATAAAAAAATTAGTACATTCCATTCCAATTAGGCATACTTGAAGTATTGTAATCCAAACCATACCCAACACCTACTATAATTAAATCCTATGTCCTTTGGCTCAATGTAAAATAAATTACTAGTGCAGTTATTCAAGTAATCTTAATTCCCCCATAACAAAAAAAAAAAAAACAATTGTTGGTTAAGTCCGCAAGTAACTTAGCAGTACAAGTAAAGTTCATATTAATAACCTTACCCCCACTCCACTGTATGAGAGTGGGGAAAAAGCCATAACTCTCTTAAATAAGTTACCATCATTGGCAGGTTAGCCATAAAAGACAATGTCTCTATATAGAAAATCCACTGACTGAGTCCTAATAACAATCGCCTCTCATCACGAGTGGGAGCCAGCATGTCTTCATGAAGAAAAAGCTAACCTATTGTCTTGGGTATGGGGACAGAACCAGATAAATGTACTGACTACTGATGCATGGATAAACAAGTAATTAAAAGAAAAAGGAATAAACCTATGACTAAAGCTAAAGAGGATAACATAGCTCCCGGTCTCCCAAGACTAGTTCAAAACATCCATTGTATTAGCCATTCATAAAATAAGTCACAAATAATGTTTTTACCATGATTCATCTTCCAGCTTGTCCACTCATTGTTAGGAAACTCACAGCTCGGTATTGCCAGAATGCCTTAGACTTTGAGAGAGGTAAGCATTTTGTTGAAGAAACTTAGTCATTTTAATTCTTCAGTACTGGTACCTCATGCTGTAAGTGGTCTGATTCCATCATTTTTTGATGAATTCCTTAACCTGGTTGGATTTGACTAACATCTTTCACTGAAAATGAGGGAATGGCTTTGCTGGCATTGTCTCCCCCATAAAACTGTGAGCAATTTTGGCTATGACCTTCTCCAGGGGAAGGCCCCCCTGAGTCTGCTTTTGGTTTGCCAGTCAGGCCTTCCCCTCTCTTCTCTAAGTCTTGTGTCACTTGGTCCAAATATGATTTTACACATGTAGAATATGAAATCTGAGGTAGAGCAGATATATCAGTCTAAAGCATAAATGCATTTCCCTTCACTTACAAATAACCAACAGGAAGGCATTTATTCTAGATTTCGTTTAAGGAGAGAAGTCATTGTTGCATAAGTTATGGTGCCTCCTGTTTTAAAAAAAATAGTTCAGACATGAACTCCTCTTTCTGGATGTAAGAATGAAATCTGACCAAAACTGGTTTAGGCTGCCTCCTCCCTGTGCCTCGGGGCCCATTCACTCTGTGTTCTCTTTCAATCGAGATAGTCATAGGAGTCAACCCAATTCATTCATTTAAGCAGTTCTTCATGAAGTCTACACAATTTCCACCTTTGGCCATCTCAAAGATTGCTGAAAACCTTATGTTTGCAAGCCTTGATCTATCCTCCAGTTCAATTAACTTTTCAGTCAGTTTCTCCTTTAGGATCCCCTTGGGAGCATTTCCTCCTGTAACACTATTTGATTCCTACTGCATGGTCAGCATATTGGAAAGAGTGGTAAGAGTCTTCAGTTTCTTGAACTTTTTTTTATTTTTCATGGCTATGTATTCTTGTAATATACCACACTACTTGAAGAAATCTGCATGCATCTGGTTAGTCCTAGTTTCTTGTGATAATGTCCCACTCTCCATCTCTGCACCAAACTCACACATACTGCAATAGGGTCTCAGATCACACAATGCCTGGGAATATGTTTAGATACTTTTCATTTAAGTTTAGCACAGTTTCTGCTACCTCTACTTTTCTTAACAGACACGAGGACTACCATACCTCTTAACTGTCCAGATTTTCACAGAATGCCCTGATTTTTGCCTCATATTTTTGATTTGTTCCTCATAAAAATTGTTTGTTGGCAAATCACTGAGAATTGAAGTCATTAAGTAATCACATCCATTTAAGTTTCAGACTTCATATCATTCAGAAAATGCATGGTATCACAAATCCTTTTATTGTAGCAACTTTCTAGGTTTATAAAAGGGATATTTAAAATCTGTCCCTATTTTTTGGGGACTGTATTCCCCCATTATTTTAGGCTTTGTCCAGATTTTGTGTACTAAGAGGTTGATAGGTATGAGGACTACATTAAACTGACTCAATAACAACCCCCCCCCCCCCAAATCTGTAGTAATCATCTATGGTGATTGGAGATTCACTCTTACCTCAGAGATAAATGACATCTTTTTCACACCACATTGAGAAATTCCAGGAGTCAGAGACTTTTAAGGACTGACCAGCCACTGTATCCAATCTAGAGGGGGTTTTCGCATATGTCGATGTCAAGGTATATGGTTTAAAACTGATGAGATTATTGCCACAAAGGAATTATCTAACTGCCCCAGGTAGCAGTGCAAGAGAGGGGTAAGGCATGGAGTGGATACAATCAACGATTAGATTTCACTAATGTAGAAGTATGCAATTGATGAAGAAATATTACACATTATAACTGGAAGTAAAGCCTAGGTAAATATTGTGCAGAACATACTGTGAGACAGACCGACAAAGCCACACTTATCCATTTCTATAAGGTGAGGGATAGAAAAAAAGTGAATAACATCTGTCTGAATGTGACTGAGATAAAATCAGCATAAAGGTGCACTCCAATCATATTGCTGATGGACCCCTTGGAGAAAAGAAAACTAGAAAAGGAAGGTCTCCTAAACCTGGACATCACCTTGACTCACAGTTAACAAGGCTAAGGTGTGTTTCAACAGCTGGTAAGACTTTTCAGAATAAACACAGTCAGTACATAAACAGGTCTCCAAACAAAATATGCAGGCAAAAACTTTTTAGAGGGATAAAACAAATTAAGAGCAGGACAACTGAGTGAGGCAATGTTCAAGTCCTATAGTATATATAGAATATGAAAGCACATTGTGGCAAATACAAGTTCTATGGACTACAGATCTTGTAAGGATTATGACAATTAGAAAAAAAAATCCTCTGAAGCAGTATGTAACAGAATTTATGCAAGCATTAATAGCTACCTAAGGCACTAAAATTCACGGTACTCCGAGGTGATCTCTGCCTAACATATAAAGCTAGGTCAAACCCAGAGCTGTTGGACATGCTACACCTAAAGAAATCCCAATGCCTCCAAGCTACATGATCTAGGGACCTAAACCTTGTCACCACAATAAACAGGACATGCTGGAGGGATAGATTCCTGTCCCAGAGACTTCCCATACTCTGGAACAGGCTACACATCTATGTCAAGCAAAGTTCTTCATTAGCACTCTTCAAGAAAAATCTTGATAAGTGGATGGGAAATAGGAAATACACCCGGGGATCACTTCTGTGTCTCTGCTCGACAGTGGCACAGGAAAATAACTATCTTGGGTGGCGTACGCCAGGGGACCTTGTTGGCTAGGCTTACGTAGGCCCTTGGGCCGATAGCCTAGTACCTACCTATGAACCTATACAGTCAAGAAGATCCATCTCAGGAAGGAGTTTGTGTCACACTAATAATGTAATTTGTCCCTACTGAAAGACACAATTAATAGCACAAACATATCATAACATTAACCAGAAGCTGTAGTAATGTTTTGTTGAGTAGGCTGTCTATGGACTGCTGTGTGATATGATCATCCAGCAGCAAGGAAGTCCTAGCCAGGAGTAAACCTACTGAACATCAGGTCCACCAGGCAAGCCAAGATAGAAGGATAGTCCAGAAAGGATAAACCTTACATGTATATAATTTAATTTAATTTAAGGCAAGCATTGGTATTGTAACTGGATTTGGGAAAAGGGCATAAACAGACCTGAGATAAAACAGACTACTGATAAAATGATGGAAAGTATTAGCTACAGCTGTTCAAACTCTGTGCCAGTTAGACAGAATGTGCTGGCAAAAGGATTTGAATTTAACACAATAAAATGATTCCTGAAGAAAGAGAGCTTCCAGGGATGTTGAGATAATTAGAGTTCATGATAATCAACAATGAATGAACATCACGCACTGCTTTAAGTGGGAATATTTACAAGGAGACTCTGATACAAGTTGCTATCCCCACTGATGATTAGTATAGATCTCAGTTATGGGAGGATAGCTCACTACTCATTACCTTCATTCATTACGTGCCTAAAGGTTTAACTAGCACAATGAGACTGAAGTGTACAGCATCTCATTAGTACTCAAGGAGCACCCTATATTGATTACACCAATAGGCATGACACTGTCAGCTGCGGGTGTAATCATCATGGCCTTCTATTTGTGATTGTCTAAGCAGTAAGGGTTGATAATGCATGCCACAACCATCAGCTTTTAAAGTAATAAAATCACTTTCCTTTAAAAGGCAGAACCATACAAATCTATACAATTAGAAACTGACCAACTGTCAATTTGATCGGTGAAGAGACAGATTAGAGTAACAATTATGTGCTTAAAGTTTCATGAATTCACATAAAACTTGCTTTCCCACTGTGAACTGGCCACAGTTACATACATTGTCAAAATAATTCACTTCCATCATGCGTCAGTAGAAGGAGGACGGAAGGTTTAAATAAAAACCCTGGCTAAATATTTTCCTAAATTGGCATGGCAGTAATTTCCACCTCCAGACAGAACAGGAAAGGAGGATAGAAAGTCTCACAAAAGCTAGCATCAGACAGGACCTATATAAACTGACACAAAAATAAAATCTGATCCATAGTGAGTATAAAACAGGTGAACCCACAAAATTTAACACAAAAGGGGGAATATGGTGTTTTTACAAAAATCAAGATCTATCCCTTGAGAACAAGAAAAGAGGGGAGGGACCTGTTAATGAGCTACCTACTCATGTTCTCAGCCTCCATTTGTCTAATATGTGACTCTGAGCAAGTCACTTAACTAGATAGTGCTCCGGGTTACCCCTGAAAGGGAACAGTGGGGTTCAGTGGCCTTACCTAGACAACAAACAGATAAAAAGAAGTTTATTAGAAATTAAAGGGACATTGATTTTCCATTTTTTTTCTATGAGAAATGCCAGCAAACCCCAAATATGGTTAATGGAATTTGCATTTTAGGTCCAAGCACTCTCACCACATCCTCTGTTTCTGCTCATATTTATTAGTTCTGATAGTGACAGGTTGATTTATTGAGGGTGCTGTACCTTAAATCTGTTTTAATTTTCAAAATATATGAAGACATAACAAAACTGTAATGAAATCATGGTTATGAGCAGAAACTGCACTTCAAAATCATGGGTATACTTTCCAGTTTCATCAGATGAAAGCAGAGTTATATTATGACATAGTAACTCTGGGGATGCGCAGTAGCAAACCCGACCCATCATTACCCCTCTCATCACTACCTCCAAAAGGGAAACAGGAAGCAGTCTTCTTCCCCTAACCGTCTTTATCACAGTCATTCTCTGTCCAAATATAGAGTCAGAAATAGATAATCAGAAATTCCATAGTTCCAACAAATTAAAACATTACACCAACTAGATCACAAGCACAAAAAAATCTAAAACAATGCAACACATACATAAAAGTCGAATGACAGTTTAAAAAATAAATAAATTCACACAAAAAATAGTACACTTGATTTAATTGTCACTAGATTTATTTGCCACAGATGGCATTTCTTTGATGAGACTGTCATTAATGTGATGACATACTCCTACACACACACACACACACACACACACACACACACACACACACATATGGTATATAAAAATGTATACATGTAGGTGCAGTTTTAGAGAAGTGTAAGACTTGATGCTGTCAAAAGTGCATTCACACCGAGATAGGCTCTCACAAATGTAGGTTTAATGCACAGGTATTCCCTTGCTTCTAGCTTCCTAAGTACTTAGAATAGCCACTCTCACCTTTTGCGCGAGGAGTTTCTTAGGGAAAACACTGACTCTGGATCATGAAGCATTACTTGGTGTTTTGTGGCATACTATGTAGATTAATTTGGCATTGTTATATTATATTGAGGAGTCACTTCACATAATTTAGAATTTATAGTCAATTGTATTTTTCTGGCATTGTGGCTGCTATATGTACTATATGAGCAGCAATTTGGTGAATTTATTTTAATGATGGACCAGTCTTATTTTCTGTATGAGTCCATAAATAACTGTAATGCCTCTACAGTTTTGTAATTACATTTTCACAACACAATTGGCATGATTATCTGTTTAACCCTAGTACCATTCCTTAACAGCAGGTAATATGAGGAGCATTTGTATTACCATCCTGCTGTACTGAGAAATGCTGCCAAGTTTCATTACTTAAAGCGTGGTGTTAAAATGTTCAGACTACTTCACTGTACTACCCAGAGCATGTCTTCCAACTTAGCAAAATGTATTTTCCTATACTGCTTTTTCAGATAATGCTATAGTAGGTTTATAAATCTTTGCAGAACACTTACAATTCCCTAAGTGTTCAAGAAAACAACTTTACTTACGAGCTGTCTGTCCTTTAGCATCTATTTGGGAATCTGGGTTTATTCCTCAGGATACTGTTCATATGTCAGGACTTGCTGCACTGAATAATATCACATTAGTAATGTGAAATATTCAACATGGTATCACTAGGAAGGAGAAATGGACTGTGCACCAAGACATACAAAAGTTATGTACTAACCATAACTATAGATCTTTGTCATCCCTTTTCATCTGTCTGGATGGTTGGATTACCTGTCCTCATGGTGGATCCAGTCTGGCAACTTTCACTCAGATGCCTCTCCGATGCTCGAACTCTCCCTTTTCCCATTTCCCATGATGCTGTCCAGGAAGTCAATGAATAAAGGTCATCAGCCAGCATCATTTTCTCAAGTCCTTCTTGCCCTCACAGTACAGAAGTTCCACTCTCCTAGCTATAGGCCAAGATCACAACCCACACATGCTGTTTCCAGCAGAGTTATGGTGAAGAGACCTGAAAGGGGGACCTAAATATGGAGGGGATCTAAAGGAGAGAGATAGAAGTGAGCCCACCCCACCCCAAATCAGAGATATGAGAGGGAAAGGATACTGCAACAGTAAATACACTCAAACATTCCCACCCACAAACTAAAAATCCTAATGCATAGCAAATATATATATATATATATATATATATACATACATACACACACACACACACACATACATATATATATATATATATATATATATATATATATATGTATATGGGTCTACTTCTTTTGACCTAACTTTCATTTGCCTGACACTCATTTTCCTGACCCCATTTGACTGAAATTTCATTTGCCTGACACTTCATTTGTCTGACACTTCATTTGACTGACAAGTATTATTAGCAAGAAAATGGAATATGCCCCCTTCCCCACTGCAGTGCGACCCTGGAGTTAGAATATATAGTTAGGGGGGTGTGGGGGGCACAGCCCCCCACTTCATTTCATATGATATTGTTAACATTTGATGTAATATTGCTTAGTAACAGAAAAGTAAGTGGGGGGCTTCGCCCCCCACACCCCCCGTTATGGGGGGCTGTGTCCCCCACCCACCCCCCAACTGTATATTCTAACTGTAGGGTCACACTGCAGTGGGGAAGGGGGCATATTCCATTTTCTTGCTAATAATACTTGTCAGGCAAATGAAATTTCAGTCATTTGGTCTCAGGCAAATGAGTGTCAGGCAAATGAAAGTTAGGTCAAAAGAAGTAGACCCATATATATATATATATATATATATATATATATATATATATATATATATACACACACACACACATACACACACACACACACACACACACACAACACACATATATGTATATATACACATCCCGGCAGGTGATAACATCAAACTTATGAACCTATGGAGGACTTTCTCTACTAGATGACCTCAGACCTCTTAGAAGAAAAACTAATACTAGGAAACTTTAACCTTGACTGGCTCTTTATTTCCTCTGAAAACTCCTCTAAATCCATCAATCTGCTCAGTTTAACATAACTAACTAACTCTCTTACCCACTTTAACAAAAATCCAAACAACCCCACTATTATTCACTGGATTCTCACCTGCTCCCTGAACAAAATCCTTTCCTCACCTCTCCTCAAGAACCTGACCAGACTCCCTAAGTGACCACATTCCCATCTTCATCATAAGACAAGAGAAAAATATCCAAAAAACAGCAGCACTTTAAACAATTCCATAATCCTACCAATTTTAACATAGACACTTTAATCTCTTAACTTATAAAAGTACAACTGGCCCCCACTTAATTCTCTCCCAATTGATTTCACACTGTTTGAGTTCAGATGTACCTGTGCTTGTATTTACCAGGCTATGGAATGGTGATTCATCACTGGGACAAAGCAGAAACTCCTTAAGATTCCAAGAGCAGAATAATTTATTTCTTACATTGCACTTCTTTAATGTTATAATTATGCTATACATCAAATCTACTACATTTTGCAATGTTATACAGCTTTGTTACTGTTTCACTGCATTTATGTACTGTTTTATACAGTTTTAACTGTATTTTTCATTGCTAGATACTGTTTCATTACTCTAATTGCATTTTTACTGAATTACTTAACTGTGAACTGCTTTTTCATACAGAGAGTTGTATTTTCTGTTTGTGAGTGCTCTAATTGTGCTTTTCTGTACATTTTTTTGTGAGGGTTCTGTGTTCTAGTCAGGTATAATATAACTGATTTGTTTGCAGTTAAAAGCATTCTCTAGAGTCTCCTTGCTCTTTTATCTGTCTAAAACTTTCATTTAGTGGCTACAGCTAGTAGCTGTAAGAGTTTCTCCACCCGCCTTCCCTATTGGTGTCTCGTTCTTATACTTGGTGGTTTTGCAGTTGCCCGCCCATACTGTAAATTTGATCTGGGACACTCCTTCCAGTCTAGTGTCATTAGCTCATTCTACCTAATACAGAGAGAACATATTCTACCTAATACAGAGAGAACATATGAGAAGGCCAACCCACTTAGGTTCTTAACCTTGAATTATCTTTTCTTCCTGCTTTCTCCCTTTCTCCTGCTTCCTCCCTTTCCACTTTACTAAAAAAAAAATTAGCTAGAATCTCCTTGTGTTCTGACTGAGTGTGGTTCTCAGCTGATAAGTATATTTTTGGCATTTTCTAACTGTTCAGAGTTGAATACATTGCATTGATTTAAACTATATTTGCTCTAATATTGCTACACACTCAAGTGTGCTAGCTTGCACTGCACTTGAATTGTTTTTAGTGCTGTTTTAGCTGCCTTTCTGTAAAAAAAAAAGTTCTAAGCTTGTTTCCTGCCTTTCCTGTAATTAGTCTAGTCCAGATACTGATTTACTGTATCCAGGACTGTTTGTAAGCTTCTGAGCCCCCCCAAGCCTTTCTGTGTTGGAGGGAAGTTTTCTAGTTTATCAGCGGGAGTGGTAAGCACTAGGTGGCCTATCTACCATACAATTTGTGGTTTCTGGCCCAGAAATTGTAGTTATTGGCTGTTTGAGCATTTTTTCCATCTCTCTCAACTTTTCTGGTTTAAAAGCCTGTGTTTGAGCTTGTTTCACACTTGTCCTGTAACTAGCCTAGTCCAGATACAGATTTGCTGTATCCAAGACTGTTTGTAAGCTTTTGAGCCCCCCCAGTCTGACTAATTCAACCCCCCAGTAGATACAGATTTGTTATATCCAGGACTATTTGTAAGCTTCTTAGCCCCCAAGCCTTTCTGTGTTGGAAGGAAGCCTTCTAGCTTATCAGTGGGAGTGGTAAGCACTAAGTAGCCTATCTACCACAAGAGGGGTGGTTTCTGGCCCAGAAATCATAGTTACTGGCCGTTTGGGCAGTTTTTCCATCTCTTTCAACTTTTCTGGTTTAAAGCCTGCATTTGAGCTTGTTTCCCGCTTCTCCTGTAACTAGTCTAGTCCAGATACAGATTTGCTGTATCCAAGACTGTTTGTAAGCTTCTGAACTCCCAAGCCTTTCTGTGTCAGAGGGAAGCCTTCTAGCTTATCATTGGGAGTGGTAAGCACTATGGAGCCTATCTACCACAAGAGGAGTGGTTTCTGGCCCATGTGCATTTTTTTTTTCATCTCTTTCAAGTTTCTGGTTTAAAAGCCTGCGTTTGCACTTGTTTCCCACCTTTCCTGTAACTAGTCTAGTCCAGATACAGATTTGATGTATCCAGGACTGTTTGCAAGCTTCTGAGCCCCCCCCCAAGCCTTTCTGTGTTGGAGGGAAGCCTTCTAGTTGTCATTTGGAGTGGTATGCACTAGATAGCCTATCTACCACAAGATGAGTGGTTTCTTGCCCAGAAATTGTAGTTTATTGGCCATTTGGGCAGTTTATCCATCTCTTTCAACTTTCTGGTTTAAAAGCCCATGTTTGCGCTTTTCCCACCTTTCCTGTAGCTAGCCTAGTCCAGATACAGACTTGCTGTATCCAGGGCTGTTTGTAAGCATCTGAGCAGTGCCAATGTCTGCTCTTCAATTTTTCCCTAAGATCTACTAGTTCTCTCCTCTCCTGCACTTCTACTAGCTTATTAGTCTAACACTTTACCACACTTCTTGTAGCAATTATTTTAGCACACAAAAGTGCTACCAGTACTAAACATTCTACAAGCAAACAGATCCAGTACTTATTATTAATGCCAACCCTTCCAGGCATATCTAAATGTCAGCTCCCTGTGCTTTCTCCTATTAACCTGATGAGCTTGGGCATCCTGAGGCAATGTAGCGACTGCCTCATGTATACCGACAACCCTCTCTTCTTACCTACCAACACTCAGACTTCTGAGAGATGCACTTGCATATCCAAACTGGAAGCCACGCACTCTCCAGCCAAGACCAGAATAGCTGGTCAAGAGGAGAAGGTCAATACTTGCACCACACCACATGGAACACATAGCCCTCCAGAACACACACCAGCACTGACTTCACATAAAAACACAAACCACACACCCACTTTCGCAGAGACTCTCAATAAAAATCTACCCAAACAGCAGAGACCTCCAAGGCAGAAATGTACTTGACCACCACAGCACAGCACTAATCATGAGACACATAACTCTCCTAAACAGTGTGCCACTCAACCAAAGCCCCTAAGGCAAAACAGCATGCCCAACACACTAGTCATAGGTGACTTGATAGTGAGGCACACTAATGTCCCACTCACTAGGTTGAATAAGGAGAAAGTACCAGTCAGCTGCCTGTCAGGTGCCAGGATCCACCACATAATGCACACACTCAGGTCCCTCAACAACAGGTATAAATATGACTCAGTCATTTTACATGTGGGTGTGAATGACCTGAGATGTACCTCCGTGGACTACATGAAAAGATACACGGAGGAGCTCTTGGATTATGTAGCCCAGGTGGGCATGACCCTAGCCCTGAGCAGCATCCTACCATCACCAAGAATTATACCACAAGTACAAGCAGAAAATGAGTGTTTTCAACAATTGGCTAAGTTTCTGGTGTCATTATAAGGGGATCCAGTATCTGTCTGCCTGGGATGACATGACTGACATACCTTGATGCTGTGCCAGAGATGGCCTGCATCTGTCAACTCTAGGCTTTCAGATAATGGCCAAGCCTCTTGCCACCCTTATAGTCCCCTTTTTAGGTGGTCTTTCAAATACCAAATTACCACCATAACAGCTACAAACAAATGCAATCTGAGAGTCATACTGCTCAATGCTAGAAGTCTAACTCTCAAAATGTACTTGCTTGAAGCACTCCTTAAAATGGAGCACAAAAACATTTGTGCTGTAACAGAGACCTGCTTCAAGGCAGCAGAAAGCACCCCTACACTAGCAGGCTGTAACTCTTTCCATACCTTTTGGCCCCAGAACTTGGACTGAAGCTCCAAAGGCAGTGGTGTTTCCATATTAATAAAGGATGCCCACAACTCCAGACTGGTAGCCCAACATAATACATCAGAGATACTTCAGGTGCAGCTAACATTGGATAAGACAGTGATTTAGGTCGTAGCCTGCTATAGGTCCCCAACCATGTCCCAAGACTCACACTCCATGTTCCTAAGCACACTGGAGAATATTAGGGTCCAACCTAATACTCTCATACTAGGCGACTTCAACTACCCCTCCATTAACTGGGAAAACTACTCATGTACCAATACACTTGCCCAATGTTTCCTGGAGTTTATTAATTCCAATGCCCTGGACCTAGCAACATCCTTGACCTGGTTATTACTAACATGGGAGACCGTTGCTCTACACCAGTAGTCGGCTCCTGCCTGGTAAGATCCGACCACAAACTAATCACCTTGGAAATCCACATCCCTCCCACCCCTCTGCAAAGGTAACCACCATGAAAAACTTCTCCAAAGCTAACTATGGGCTCCTAAAAACAGAGGTGGCTAACTTCACGACTCCCATGCAAATGGAGAATAGTTGCATGACCACCGAATCATACACCAATGCACTGTATGAACACGTACACAAAAGCATGGATCTCGCCATACCCAATAGAACCAAGATGCTCTCCTCCAAAAAAAGAAAGCCAATCTGGTGGTCCCCTGCCATAAACAAACTCTACAACAGAAGGAGGAAACTGATGCGGAATAAGTTGAAGTCCCAAGACTGGAAAAACTCCCTTGTCAGCCTCAACAAAAAGTTGAGATCCCTCATCAAATCCTCTAAAGCTAGCTATGAAAACAGAATTGCAGCAGATAGTAAAGACAACCACAAGCCCTTCTATAGTTATGTAAAATCTCCACAGCAATACCCAGATTTGCTCTGAGCTACTGCACAACGGTACCTCCTATACCGAACCAACAGATATTGACAATATACTGCCCGACAGATTCAGTGTCAACTTTGCCCCCCCCCTCAAAATACCAATCACAATACCAGTAGCTTGTCAGGCACCCAGCATTACTGCTGCACAGGTTAAAATAGCAATGTCCAAGGCCATGAATATAGCTTCTATGGGACCTGACAATATCCCTTTCTGTGTTCTACATGAACTACAGAGTGAACTGGCACCTCACCTGTGTGCCCTGTTCAATCACAGCCTCACCTTGGGCTTTGTCCCTACCAAATGGCATACTGCTACAGTCATCCCTCTCCACAAAGGAGGAGTAACTGCAGACCCTGGGAACTATCACTCCATTAGCCTGACGAGTCTGATATGCAATGCTATGGAACGCATCATCACAGGTTCATAGGTTCATAGGTAGGTACTAGGCTATTGGCCCTAGGGCCTATATAAGCCTAGCCAAAAAGTTACCCTGGCTTTCGCCACCCAAGAAAATTACTTTCCTGTGCCCCTGTCGAGCAGAGCCACAGAAGTGATCCCTGGGGTGAAATAAACAAGGATATAGGGAATCTCAAAACTCTAGATCCCACACAGTTTGGATTTGTGTAGGGTAGATTATGCCTGCTCAACTTGGTCGACTTCTTTGAGGCGGTCACCAGAGCTGTGGATGAAGGCAAGGTGTTTCATACAGCCTACCTTGATCTGGCCAAGGCCTTTGATCTGGCCAAGGCCTTTACCATTCCCCACTCAGGAATCATAGAAAAACTCACCAAGCTGGGCATCAACCCCTATATCACTAGGTGGGTTGCAAACTGACTCACAGATAGAACCCACAGTGTGAAAGTAGCTGACTCTATGTCAGACTGCTGACAAGTCATGAGTGGAGTCCCCCAGGGTTTGGTCCTGGGTCCTCTCTTGTTTGGTATCTGCAACAACTGGAGAGGCCCCAAAAGTACCTCACAAAGAGGCTCCTAGGCCTTAAACACTTGCCCTATATGGACAGACTCAAATAACTCCAACTATTCTCTGTCTCATATCACCTACTTAGAGGCAATTTCTGTTTGGCTTACAAAGCCATGTCTGACCCAGCTCAGTTAGAAATGCTACATCAAAAGAAATCCCAATCCCTCTGCACCACATGCTCCAGAGACCTCAACCTCATTACCACAATTAACAGAACATACTGGAGGGACAGGTTCATAACCCAGAGACTGCCCATGCTATGGAATAGACTTCCCATACATGCCAAGCAGAGCACCTCACTGACCCTCTTCAAGAGAAATCTTGATGACTGGATGGGAAATAGAAAATTCACCCCGGGGATAACTCCAGTGGCTCTACTCCACAGAGGCACTGGGAACTAAGGTCAGGTGGCACAATGCCAGGGTAATCTTATGGCTAGGCTTGTAAAGGCCCCAGGACCATTAGCCTAGTACACACCTATGAACCTATGAACTACCAGGGTTACCAGATTTGCAGCCCCCCAGGTAGGGGTGTTTAATGCATTGCAGTTCCGCATTCAACGCAAGTAGCTCCGTGTTTAGCGATTTTTGACTGGCCCATATACTGGCATATGGGCCGATCGAAAATCGCTAAACACGGAGCTTTTCGTGTTTAATGCAGAACACAAGAAGCTCTGTGTTTATCCAAAAGAAAAAGGAACCAATAAAGGGTCCAAAACTTAGAATCTCACCATGTAGTACGAACACAATGCAGTGCAAACAAATGAAGGCACCAGTTGTTAAAAGATGAAGCAAATTTAAAGCAAAAAAATCGATTTATTCAGTCCAAGACTAAGCGCTTTCACCAGTCCACCTGGTTTCATCAGAGTCATACTCTTTACATAAAAACCTAGTCCTTATATACATTTCCATATCATCCAACTTGATTATTTAATTGATAAATTAATTAATTAATTACATACAAACTTGATCATTTATACACCTTTCTTTGTTGTATTTGGTTATTACCTACAATAAAATTGCAAAACAAGTAACAACTTGTAATACATAACTTAAAAAATCAATATTTACTGTGTAAAACTAATCATGATGTTATGTTTAAACCATCTCTTTATATCCTGCTCGCTCTATATTTTAATTGGGGTTTTAAAGAGACATACTCATTTAAACCTGGAAACCTTGTGGCGTTCAGCCTGATTTGCCATTCCATTTCCATTAATGCTACTTTATTATCTGTGTCTCCATTAAAAAAAGGCATTACTCTGTCCACAATAAAGAAAATGAATTTACTGAAACTATTACAGTATTTACTGTGTACATATAAAGCATTATGCTCATCATTTTTCATAATACTTCTTTTATGCTCACCTATTCTTTCCTTTAGCTTACGAGTAGTCATGCCTATGTAATAAGCCTCGCATGACGTACAGGTTGCTACATAAACACAGCTTTTGTGTTGCAATTACACAGACCTGGAGAAGGTATAGTACGTGGATATCCCTTTATGCAAATGTATGCTCCTTCTGCTATGAATCTACAACAACTACATCTTCCACATTTACTCATGTAAGATCTCTTATATGTCCTGATTTCCTTTTCTAGTATATTTTTATGTTGTTACCTCTACTGAACACTATGTTTGGTCTTTCTCCTAATAATACTCTATTTTGTGTACCTATGCATACATCCCATATGTTCTTAATACTATCTCCTAATTCCTTTGCTTTGTCATTATATCTCAAAACAAAATTCAGTTCACCTTTCTCATTACTTGTATTAGTTGTCCCCTCATAGTGCTGTAAATTATTTGTACTACATCTAAGTATAGGAAAATATACAGTTTTCCTTTTCTTGTATATTTCTTTTTTGATCTTTAACAATAAAGCCTGAGGATATCCTCTCTCAAGAAATAACCCTATTAAATCGTACATTTCTTTTCTAAATATTTGTTCGTCACTTACTAATTTAGATAGACGAACCATCTGTCCCTTTACCACCCCCTTCCTTTGATGAAGGGGGTGGCAGCTAGTGAAATGTAACATAGAGTTTGAGTAACTTGGCTTTCGATATATGTTACTTGTCAATATACCATCCTTTTTCACTAGAGAAATATCCAAGTAATTTATGTCAGTCTCATTCCATGTATGGGTAAACTTAAAAAATTCAGTTGAGCTATTTAAATAGATCATAAATTCATTTACTGTATCGTCATCACCCTTCCAAATTATTAATACATCGTCCAAGAATCTGTTATATAACAGGATTCTATCCATATATTTTGATGGAAAAATGATGCTATTTTCCCATGCCAATAACACCAGATTGGCATATACCGGGGCGCACCTTGCCCCCATTGCCACTCCTTTAATCTGGTGGTAGATTTCCCCTTCAAATGTTAAATAATTGTTGGTCAATATCAATTCCATAAGGTCATAGCAAATACTTATTTTGTCCTTATTAAAGCTCTGACTGTCTATTAAGCTTTTATAAAATAGTTCCAAACCTTCCTTGTGTGGAATTGATGGAAAAAGATTTACCACATCTATGGTTAAGAAACTATAGGTGTTTGTATCCATTTCATAAATTCCTTTTAGCCTTTCTAGACAGTGCCAAGAGTCTTTTAATATATGTGGAGCATCTTTCACAGATTCCTTACAAAAATGGTCCACAAAGGCTGCCATGGGTTCTGTTTTAGAACCCCTTGCCGATACAATAGGCCTGAATTCTAACTGGTCAGTACCCTTGTGGACCTTCGGTATACCAAATATCTTGGCCATTCTTGGAAACTTGACGTTTAAATAATCAAATTCATCTTCATTAATAGAACCCTGATATAGAGCATCAGCCAATCTCATATCTATCTTAATGTGTGCCCTATTTACCTCATGTATTGATGCCATTGTATAAGTATCTTCATCTGTTAACATTTTCATAATATGTCCATTGTAGTCCATTTTACTCATGACCACCATCCCGCCCCCTTTATCAGGGCGCATGCATCTATACTCATTGTTTATTGTTAAGTTGTGTAATATTTTTCTTTCTTTATCATTTAAGTTGTCTTTAATTTGACTATGATGCGCACAGATTCTCCTATAGTCCCTTTCTACCATTAGTTCAAATGTACTAATTTCTTTGTTATAGGGTGGCATAAATGTACTTTTCCTCTTCAATACATTTGTATTTGTCCCTATGTCTGTGTTACCCCTTGTATGTCCTATAGTAGAAAAATATAGTTTCAGATTCAATTTTCTCGTGTACATTTTCAAGTTGATAAGTACCTGTGTTATATCCAGCTTGAAATTTGGAATAAAATTTATCCCTTTACTAAATAAATCGAAGTAAGTCTGATCAATTACCAAACTAGTGTAGTTATATATTGTATATCCTTTGTTCCTCAAAATTTCATGTTTCAGATTAGATTCAATTCTTACCGTTTCATTAACAGGGACTAACATATACTCACTTTCATTTCCTAAAATATTCTCTGTTAAAATGTGTACATTCATATTGTCCAAAACTTCACTGTATACCATTGTCTCATCTAATGATGAAACCACTTTCTGATTTGTACTACTATAAGTTTCAGTCGTTGTTATACTATTCCCCCCAACAACTTGCATAGCAGGTTTATGAGTGTGAATGGTGTCATGAACATTTAAAACATTTTCTTGAAGATTACTAATGTCAATACTTTCATTCATAGCATTACAACACATATAATCCCCTAACCTTTCATTCTCATTATCAATGCTTTCAGCTTGTTTAACATATAATTCATCCGTTATTGACATGTTAAAACCAAGTTCAAAACAATTATGAAAGTTCTCTTCTTGATTATTTGAAATCAATATTGTTGCATCCTGTTCCTCTTGGAATATGGTTGTTGAAACTCTCTGGTTTGTGGCCTCTTGTTGAGAAGCCTCTCTGACCTGCGCGGAATATTCTGCGCCTCTAAAAAAACTTCTTCCTCATCCCCTGAATTTGACATGTGAAACGATGCCCTCACATCGTCATTGTGAAGTGTCCCCACAGTCTCTGTTCTCTTGAAATTGTTTCTGTAATTGTTTTTACCAGGGGGATATGTGGTTTTATTGCTATATTCCGCAGTATCTCTAGTCAGTTTATTCTGTTTTACCGCTCTACTTTGATTTACAAAAAGTTCAATGTTCCTCACTATTTTATCAAATCTGCTCTTGTATTCAAAAAATAATAAATCTGATGTAATACTGGTATGCAACAATTCAATTTCATTACGTAACTGAATTAACTTGCTTTCATTATTACGTATAATGATATCAAGTACTTCCATACCTGTTTTATCATACAAGGTTACCAGTTCGGAAAACGCTTGCGTGTCCTGTTCTACCCCCATAGGGAGCTTCCACAACCGCAGACCTCTCGGTATCTGCTTTAACTCCATCGATTTACTTAAAAAGGAGTTGTCAAGCTGTATAGCTCTGAATTTTTTACAGAGCTTCTCGTATCTAAATAGTTGCTCCCGAAGCGACGCTGGATGTTTTTCTCCCTCCCTTACACTATTACGAGCAAGTCCTGGTGTACTCCTTTCGTTTGGAGCCTCGAATACTGGCGCTTCAAACCAGGAACTCAGTTCTTGTCTCCGATCAGCTCCTCTTGATGACGTACTTGGTCCTGTTCCCATCGGACGTTGTAGTTCTGTAGGACCTCCATTTTCATTCCTAACTGCTCCACTATACGAATTGGGTACTTCCGAATTGGCTTCCCTCTGTCCTGGGGTGATGTCATCTGTAGAATGTAGTGTAAAAAGTCGCAACTGGGAATCCGTTGGACTAACATTACAGTCTGAATGATTACCATTCCGCATTTCACCATATACTTTGACGAGCTTACCGATAACATTAGTAAGCTCCTGTAGTATGCTTTCCATCCTTTCAATTGGCCTCTGTTCACGTTACACTGGATCGACACAATTTTATCCAAAAGAAAAAGGAACCAATAAAGGGTCCAAAACTTAGAATCTCACCATGTAGTACGAACACAATGCAGTGCAAACAAATGAAGGCACCAGTTGTTAAAAGATGAAGCAAATTTAAAGCAAAAAAATCGATTTATTCAGTCCAAGACTAAGCGCTTTCACCAGTCCACCTGGTTTCATCAGAGTCATACTCTTTACATAAAAACCTAGTCCTTATATACATTTCCATATCATCCAACTTGATTATTTAATTGATAAATTAATTAATTAATTACATACAAACTTGATCATTTATACACCTTTCTTTGTTGTATTTGGTTATTACCTACAATAAAATTGCAAAACAAGTAACAACTTGTAATACATAACTTAAAAAATCAATATTTACTGTGTAAAACTAATCATGATGTTATGTTTAAACCATCTCTTTATATCCTGCTCGCTCTATATTTTAATTGGGGTTTTAAAGAGACATACTCATTTAAACCTGGAAACCTTGTGGCGTTCAGCCTGATTTGCCATTCCATTTCCATTAATGCTACTTTATTATCTGTGTCTCCATTAAAAAAAGGCATTACTCTGTCCACAATAAAGAAAATGAATTTACTGAAACTATTACAGTATTTACTGTGTACATATAAAGCATTATGCTCATCATTTTTCATAATACTTCTTTTATGCTCACCTATTCTTTCCTTTAGCTTACGAGTAGTCATGCCTATGTAATAAGCCTCGCATGACGTACAGGTTGCTACATAAACACAGTTTTTTGTGTTGCAATTACACAGACCTGGAGAAGGTATAGTACGTGGATATCCCTTTATGCAAATGTATGCTCCTTCTGCTATGAATCTACAACAACTACATCTTCCACATTTACTCATGTAAGATCTCTTATATGTCCTGATTTCCTTTTCTAGTATATTTTTTATGTTGTTACCTCTACTGAACACTATGTTTGGTCTTTCTCCTAATAATACTCTATTTTGTGTACCTATGCATACATCCCATATGTTCTTAATACTATCTCCTAATTCCTTTGCTTTGTCATTATATCTCAAAACAAAATTCAGTTCACCTTTCTCATTACTTGTATTAGTTGTCCCCTCATAGTGCTGTAAATTATTTGTACTACATCTAAGTATAGGAAAATATACAGTTTTCCTTTTCTTGTATATTTCTTTTTTGATCTTTAACAATAAAGCCTGAGGATATCCTCTCTCAAGAAATAACCCTATTAAATCGTACATTTCTTTTCTAAATATTTGTTCGTCACTTACTAATTTAGATAGACGAACCATCTGTCCCTTTACCACCCCCTTCCTTTGATGAAGGGGGTGGCAGCTAGTGAAATGTAACATAGAGTTTGAGTAACTTGGCTTTCGATATATGTTACTTGTCAATATACCATCCTTTTTCACTAGAGAAATATCCAAGTAATTTATGTCAGTCTCATTCCATGTATGGGTAAACTTAAAAAATTCAGTTGAGCTATTTAAATAGATCATAAATTCATTTACTGTATCGTCATCACCCTTCCAAATTATTAATACATCGTCCAAGAATCTGTTATATAACAGGATTCTATCCATATATTTTGATGGAAAAATGATGCTATTTTCCCATGCCAATAACACCAGATTGGCATATACCGGGGCGCACCTTGCCCCCATTGCCACTCCTTTAATCTGGTGGTAGATTTCCCCTTCAAATGTTAAATAATTGTTGGTCAATATCAATTCCATAAGGTCATAGCAAATACTTATTTTGTCCTTATTAAAGCTCTGACTGTCTATTAAGCTTTTATAAAATAGTTCCAAACCTTCCTTGTGTGGAATTGATGGAAAAAGATTTACCACATCTATGGTTAAGAAACTATAGGTGTTTGTATCCATTTCATAAATTCCTTTTAGCCTTTCTAGACAGTGCCAAGAGTCTTTTAATGACTACTCGTAAGCTAAAGGAAAGAATAGGTGAGCATAAAAGAAGTATTATGAAAAATGATGAGCATAATGCTTTATATGTACACAGTAAATACTGTAATAGTTTCAGTAAATTCATTTTCTTTATTGTGGACAGAGTAATGCCTTTTTTTAATGGAGACACAGATAATAAAGTAGCATTAATGGAAATGGAATGGCAAATCAGGCTGAACGCCACAAGGTTTCCAGGTTTAAATGAGTATGTCTCTTTAAAACCCCAATTAAAATATAGAGCGAGCAGGATATAAAGAGATGGTTTAAACATAACATCATGATTAGTTTTACACAGTAAATATTGATTTTTTAAGTTATGTATTACAAGTTGTTACTTGTTTTGCAATTTTATTGTAGGTAATAACCAAATACAACAAAGAAAGGTGTATAAATGATCAAGTTTGTATGTAATTAATTAATTAATTTATCAATTAAATAATCAAGTTGGATGATATGGAAATGTATATAAGGACTAGGTTTTTATGTAAAGAGTATGACTCTGATGAAACCAGGTGGACTGGTGAAAGCGCTTAGTCTTGGACTGAATAAATCGATTTTTTTGCTTTAAATTTGCTTCATCTTTTAACAACTGGTGCCTTCATTTGTTTGCACTGCATTGTGTTCGTACTACATGGTGAGATTCTAAGCTCTGTGTTTAGCAGTTTTTGATTGGCCCGTATGCCAGGTATATGGGACAATCAAAAAAAAAAAAAAAAAAAAAAAACAAACAAAGTGGAGGCTGGCCGGGATTTAAACCGGCAGGGCGGGACTCGGGATCAGGCTGCTGATCTCAGGACAGTCCCGCCCAAATAGGGACGTCTGGCAACCCTGTGAACTACCCAAATTAAATGAGCTGGCCCCACTAAGAACATAACATATAAAGCCTATCACAATTCCTTGGCTATCCAAAACAACCAGACAAATTATTTTAAAATGTAATAAGGCCTGAAAAATCTGGTCAAAAGACAAATCTATCCCAAATTACCAAAAATATAAACACCTTCTAAACTTGGCTAAGTACCATAGCATAGTTGATAAGAAAGTTTATTTTACTAATAACCAACTCCAAAACTACAACAACCCCAAATAATTCTGGAGACATATAAACTCCCAAACCCTGGATGTTACTTCTAGATACTACTGTCCTATAAAACTAGCAGATACATTGTAATTATGTACCACAACAGCAGTGCAAACAGTTCAGTTTTAAACTCCATTAAAGTGCGAAAAATTTAACAATTAATACAGGATTCTTATGAAATACAGCAAAAATAATCAGCAGAAGTGTAAAATGATTCTTATGTTCGTTCTTTTAGCAGCAGATGGCTTTAGATGCAACAGAATCTCTGTAACTCTCAGGCAAAGTAGCCTTCTTCCCTTGAAACAAGGTAGCTTAAGTCCCTTCGTCTTTTTTCAAGCCATGTGAAACAGCCTCCTATGTCTCCATTTCTTTAGCTAACATTTGTTTGTACCTGCTTTTGTTGCTGTTGTTCTTGTTTTGTTTTTTTCATAACATTTATTTCAGTCATTATCTTCTTAACTTTCTTTCCATTTGGCACCTCTCTCTGCTTCCCCTTCTTTTCAATAATTTTTTCATTGTTAAAGCAAGTAAAGATAATAACGCATCAGATATCTTGGTCTGCCCCAACTGGGCCACTTTAGTAACAATCCAGTCTTTATAAATTTCAGCATCATTATCCAGTTGGCAATATACATTTCTACCATGGTAGGATTACTTTTATTTTAAGTAAGTTCCTAAGGCATTCCTAAATGCACTATTTGTATCAATCCTAACTTAAAATTAGTTGAGTTCAGAACTCTCCCAAAATATGTGTTCTCATGGACCTCTGCCCCTTGTAGCACACCTCCAACCCCTCTTACTAACCTGCAGAAACATCTTGCTTAATCTGTCGAGAGTATAGAAGTATTTGTACAGGCACTTCTAAGCACAAATCCTAAATCTCTATTTTGTTGATATTTTCAAAAAATTACTACATGGCCCAGTCCTCCTCTGACAATGGCTTTTCCAATATCTTACTCCACTTCTCTTTTACTCTTACCACCCACTGTTTTTTTTCTAGCCATACCTTATATGCCCTGATTAATAATTTCTCTATTGCCACCCTTTCAGTTCCAATTTCTACTAGGATGTCTCCTATCTCTGGTCTACAAGAATGATCCTTTGCTTTTCTTATCGTTCTGTCATTTCTTAGTACAATCCTAAATATTAAACCCTGTCCCTCTCAGTTAAGGTAAAGATGTCCTTTACCTCACCCTTTATCTTTATTTCCTCTCCTTGGTCATTTGCTCCCAATATCTCAGGCCTTTGTGCCAGGATCTCCACCTGGTTGTAGCACTAACTGCAGCTCCCTTTCTTACTCTGACTGTTGTATCCAATCCGGGCTTTTTATCTCATACCAAATTTTCCAGATTTGTCTTCCTTTTTGCATTTCCTGCCCACTGAGCATGAAGTCCTTTCACTTAGGCATAAGCAATTCCATTTGGACTAAACACAGCAGTCACAATTGTGCAGCTTTAAAATATGCTTGTAAGTCAGGTATCTGAAGACACCAGTTTTCCTTTGTCATCACTACAATGTCCCATATTATTTCTTTCCTTCCAAAATAATTCCTTTCTTTCCTTTGAAAGTCTCCTCCATATAGTTCATTCCGGCTAGTGTAAACAGACTTGCCCCACATACAATATCACTGGGACTATGAGCATTTTTATTGCCAATACTTCACTATCTTCCTCCACAAAAAAGTTTCCATTTTCTTACTCCCTAAAATTTTTCATTGAGTCTTCCTACACATATACTCAGCTGCATGTCAAACACACTCAAGTATTTTTTCCGTTGGTGCCCCCATAGAAATGGATACATTTCTACCATGCCATAAGTTGGTGTATAGTTTGTAAGCATCTAACAATTGCCTTTGTTTTCCCATCATTTATTTATATCATGTGGTTTCTCAAAACTTCCATAATTCTCTAAAGTTTGCATGTCTCTTAACTCTTCATTCTGTTACGGATATAATTTATGCTTAATTGTATACATAATAATACATGGCCCTTAAGGCTCCACCCAATTCTGACAAAAGTACATGTGGTGGGTTTAACTCATTCACACCTGTAGCTCCATTTCTGTATGGTATTTAGCACCCATAGCTCCTTTTGGCATTGTGACATTTTCTGCGGGCTCTCTTCGATAACTAAGTGTCTCACCAATTAATAATAAGTAACATATCAACAGGTAAGTTCTAAGAAAAAGAATGGCATTAAAACTGAATCTAGGATGCACTGTGGTAGAGCTATTTGTTACTCATATTTTCATAACTGAGCGAGTTCCATGTTATTGAGATTTGTGGTGTGACGTCATTATTAGGAGACAGAAAAGTACATAGTCACTGGCCATATAAAATGCACTACACTGGAGATATTGCAATCTGTTTAGTAGTAATTATGAATATATTCATTATTCCTGTGTATACGTTAATAGTTCCAAAATCAACTAACTTATAAATTATAGTATGACATCAGATAAAATCAAAAAGTAATCTTGTGAAAGCTCAAGTCTGGCTGAACAGAAGTGCTACTGATACCCTGTGTCTAGGTTGTACAATTTTCAAGTCTATGAGAATGTGTTTATGAAACTTTATTGAAAAACATAATTCATTATAATACAGTAAAGTGCTGATATAAAATCGCTGGTTCCATTACTATTATTTTAAAGATGACATTTTGATAAATATATTAGTATTTAATCTGTTCAGTAACATTTCCTGATCCCAAGATATATTGTTTGGTTTAAGCTTTTTAAGTTGACTTCAGAAGATGCTGAGGACTCAAAATTTTAATTATTTTTATTCATGTATTTATTTGAATTTATCAACCACATAGTTGGGTTGATCTTATGCCCATATTCAGTCATGTCTTGGGCCAAAGGCAAAATGTATTAACATGAAACTTTGCAATCTTGAATGAAAACACAACAACAGCAATTACAGTGAAAGACATACCCCAGGATTCACAAATCCTCCGTGTAAGACTAAAGTAGTCTTACACGGAAACGCCAGTCTAAGAGTAAGACGGCAGCGCGTCATGCATATTAATGAGGGCGTACTGCCTCAACTCTATGGCTAACACGGAGCATGCACGAGTGCAGGCATGTCGGACTACCGAGCAGTCCAAAAATCCACGCCCCTGCAAGTCTTTCAACTGGGAAATGTCAACTGACATGAGCAAGTCCGCTCAAATGTGTACATACCCAACACTACACTCAACCACATTCTAAACCCCAGACAATTATAAAATGTAAAACTTTCATTTTTTTTATATTATTCCCGATATAGCTGCCCGTATTTGCGCATGTTTGCATGGTTTTGCCCATTGCTTAGCTACAGTTAGCAGTCAAAACATCGAAGAGGATAATAAGAAACTTGTATGCAAATTAAGCAAAATAGCAATAGCGTAGTGGTAGAACCTTTGCACAAAGAGGAGGCATTCCCAGTTCGAGTCCCACCACTCCCTTTTTTATTTTCTGTTGGAAATCTGTATATGAAAAGAATTCCTAACATTTATCATTGAAATTTTAGTAAAAAGCATTGAAATGGCCTATGTAGTAGTGAACGAATTATATATATATATATATATATATATATATATATATATATATATATATATATATAAAAGAAAGTGAAATGGTTCTGCATACTGATGAATGCATAAGTAACGTATCTTAAGCAATGTGAAGCACTGCTAAGCAAAGTTTACCAGTATTAAGCACATTTCAGTATAACTGCTCATAGCTTAGTACTGCTTTAACTAGCGCAATAGCTTTGCGTGGAGCTGTGCATCGCACCAACTAGCACAAACAGAACATGTTTGCGCGGAGCTGCGCACCGTGCTAACTAGCGCAACGCCGGGCAACATCAAGCAACGTAGAGCAACGTTGGGCAAAGTTGAGCAAAGTCGGCTAAACACAGCCACACCTCCTAGCCGGTCTGGCCAGTAGTAAAATAAAAGGCAATGATGGGCCTCGAACCCAGGATACTGTGCACCATAATCACAGTACTGAACCACTAAGCCATGACAACTTTTCATATGCATGCACTTTCAACACACACATACATATCAATAGAAGTTTACCCATTGCTATGCAAGTGTGCTTTCAGCTGAGTTTCCTCAAAACCAGCCAATCACAGATAAGTGCAGGAAATGAGGCATATTTAAGCTCCATAGGTGGGAATACTTGCCATAACTGGTTGTAGCTCCCATCTGCAGTCAGCATGGCCGTGTTGGAGAGGGCTCTCAATTTCGAGCGCAACGTTGGGGCATTGAGGAGTCAAAAGTAATAGTTTGGCTCCTCGTCCATAATCATGAGGAGAGACTTCTGCAGGGCCAGTTCCAAGGCACCCAATACAAAGCGGAAGCCTGTAACCATCTAGCTCATGATCTCACCAGTGCCACAAGTGTCCCTCAGACTGGTGAGCAGGTCAGACACCACTACTCAGATCTGAAGAGACTTAAGGAGGACCGACTGAACCAGTGGATACAGGAGGCCCGTGGGATGGAAAATGCCCCACTACTGAGTAGGTAGCCATGGAATGAAGTATGTAAGAATTGCTATTGTAGTCTATATTATGGATAGGAATGTCTCAATATCACTTCATTTACTTCACAGCTGCAGGTGTCAGTGCTGCCAATCAGCAAGCCTATGCAGATAGGCTGCTAAGGCTGCACCACCAGGCAGGTTAGTAATTATTCTGCATGTATTGTTATATAAAATAAGTGGGAGAGCCTGAAAAAAACTGTTGTAGCCCAATAATAAAGATATAATAAGTCTTGAATAACTTCTCTGCATGTACTGTTATATAAAATAAGTGAGAGAGCCTGAAAAAGAGTGTTGTAACCCATTAATAAAGGTGTAATACATATTGAATAAGTTTTCTGCATGCACTGTTATATGAAATAAATGAGAGAGCCTCTAGAAAAGTGTGTTATGTAATTAATAAAGGTATAATTCCTGGAGTGTGTCTGTGTCACTTTCTTTGATATGTTGTTGTACTCTTGCATTATAGAAATAGTACTGTTGTATTAAGCGCTGTCAACCCACACTTGGGTAGGCCCATATAAAGTGGATGAAGGGAGTGCCAGTAGCTGTTAAGCATATATACAGTCCTCAACTGTTGGTTCATGGCCGGCATGTACAGGTTAATCTGGCACATGAGTAGCTTGTTATTGTGTTCCCCAGAAATGTCAGTGTGCTGCTAGAAATGTAGGGGGCTGTTAAAATATAACTGATAATGTCACCTGAACACATCTAGATATGTAGATATATAAATATAAATATAATATATAAATACGTAGCAGTAACATCTGCATCCTGGACAGTTTGTATGTCAGATACAGGTCAGGTATATAAAGAACTAGCAAAACCCATTTCACAATTTAATGGACATTGCCTAGTGTAATAATACATGTAGGGGATATATACCTGCAGTCAATAGGAATGTAGTGTAAACTATAAGTATATATAAGTTGTTAATGGAGGTATCTTTTTACACCCTACTGTATGTGCATAAACAATGCAATTCCACACCTCAATGGGTATGTCTAATCTCAATGCATTTGTTGGGACATATGTGCTATTGGTTTATAAATATCTGCATTTACTTTGATGCATGTGCCCTGTTCAAATACCACAATCTTGGTGGCCTGTTGCCACCAATTAATCCTGCATGCTGTTGGAATGTCCACTGTTGTTCTATATATGCATGTGTTATGCTTGCTGTTCAACTGTTGGAACTCTGGTGTTTTGGGTTAATGGGAATACTACTGCATGCTGTTACAACTAATTTGGAATGCTGTTGGCTGTTACCAACCCATATTGTTATTAAATCCTCCTAAACATAGAACGTATGGGAAGGCCGGTCCCAGCGGACCCACCTGTCCCACCTCAGCTGGCGATGGCACCTGGCAGCAGCAGGTCTGGTGCCCAGCCCGGGACCTCCTCCTCCGTTGGGTTTGTGCCACCTTCGGGTGGAAGCACTGCAGGGGATGGGGCTCGCCCCCCCCATGCAAATGTGGGTTGAGGAGGGCCTCCTCTCACCCACCGAACGGTCCGGGCTGTGGTGCGTAGGGAGATCCAGCATTCTGTCACTGATCCTCTACACCAGCTTGAGGCACGAGTGGCGTGACTCATGGGTGAGCCTGCCCCTCCCATGCAGCCCCCAGCACAGCCATCCTCTGGTCTGTGAAGGTGCAGTGGTGACTGCACATGGGTGGGGATCTCAGTTCCACTGTCACCATCTGTGGGCTCATGGGCTTGCGGTTTACAAACATCCTTCCCCGTCAGTGTTGTTCACCCCCCGCATGTGTCATATTCCACCCCTGTATGCATCTTGTTTGTCCTGTCTGTTTACCTCCCCAACCTACCTCCCCAAATATACCTACATCCCCTACCCCACATTCCACTCTCACCTGGAAAAAAAAAGGGCAATCTGCTCCAAAAAAAATTACGCCCCATACATAGCTGCCCATTTTGCACACATGTCTGCTGGACATATAAAATGTAATTTAATTGGCAGTACAACATACTTTGTTGTCCTCACCCCTCTCTCAGGGGTGGAAGGTTTCATATTTCCCTCCAAAATTATTGCATATGCACAGCTGCTGCTGTAAAAGAAATGAGCAGCTATGGACCTTCCCTACACCCGTCCTGCACATCCCGAGCTGTTTTCCCTCCTGTCTTTCCCTCTTTGTGCCCCTTTTTCACCATTGTCCTATCTCCCCATTTTCTTTTCTTTCAAAGAAATGAGCGTGAGGGTTAGCGGGAGTAAGCACTTTTAAACAGTAGTTAGCAGGTTTGTGCGAGTGTGCGCTTGTGTGCGGTTAGCTAAGCATTGCTAAGCTTCATGCAAACCCGCACAAACCCGCTTACAACTGCTTAAAAGTGCCTTAGTCACCCTGCATGTGACGGCCCTTGATCTGCTCAGCAGCAAAATAAAGCACCTCTGCCAGTCTCAAACCCCAGACCTTGGACACACTAGACTGCATGAAGTACCACTAAGCCACAGTAGATATACAGCAGGTTGTTGCTGAAATAGATATATCATGCATCAGAATGAGTGAATGTAAAGGAAAAATAGGAATGCCATAACACAAAACCTGTTCTGTGGCACTTTAACAGCAGTTGTTGTGGAATTGCATTACATGACTGTGATAAGAGAACCAGCCATTCTAGCAGTAAATGATGTTACAGCAGCACTTTACAACCCCCACACAGTATCATAGCAGGACAAACAGTGGCATATCTGATTAGGGCAGAGGACATACATCCCAACTGTGACTACATTTCAGGGATGTCCCTGATTTTGAAACATATGTTAGCTGTGTCCCTCTGAATCCCCTGAAAAGTACTGACATTAGGCAGAAAGGTGGGGTATTACACCTAATGAATAATGACAATATGTAGGAGTTAGACACTGCTTGTACTTCAGAAAAGGTGTAGTAATCCATATGCACTGGTTCTCCCAAAGTCTCCACTTACTGTCTCTAATATTTTGAAGGTGTACCTCACTTTTACCTACCTTTACCTCACTCTGTTCAAATATGTACCTGAGTGTTTCAGAGGCCTGGCCGAGGCAGAAACACACAGGCATATCAGCTTTTCTGCTGTTACACACTGTGCAAATAGCTTTGGAAGGAGTTCCACAAGCATACCCTTATGCTTAAAAGTGCTTAAAAGTGCTGAAATACCAAAGGCTGTAGCCATGTACTGGTAGGAAACAACTGTAACAATGCCATTGTACCAGTGCTGAAAAGACCTGTGCATTGCACAGACAGAGAATAACAGCCTAACGTCTGGCTACCATCTGGATAGGTCCACAGTTGGGAGCTATGCAGACAGACTACTTGCCTTGCTAAACTAACAGGTACACAGCAACCCTTTAAGTCCAGCAAGATAACATTCACACAATAATACATAATGCTTTCTGTATGTCTGCATCCCCACACAAATGTACAGTATACCTGTGTGTTCAGGGTCTACCAAGGATGTAGGTAGGCATACTCAGTACTGGAATTGTCCAGTTTTCTTGAGCATCCTGTGCTAATGTCAACAATAAAAAAGCACAAACTGTGCAGAAGTGAGTACATTAATATTCACAGTATAGCAGTTCACAAACAGTTCATGTGCCAAATGAATACATCTCAATAACTACTTTTGTATGGCAGTTAATTGTATAAGTAGAAAAGAAACTACATACTCCCATGTATCTTGTGTTAGCATTTGTAGGGGTGAGTACAATTATACACTGACAGCTGTGTACTGGAAGTGGCAATATTCAGGTCTGAGTACAACATTTAAATCACTGGCTACACCCCTAGCTTCAGATATAAGAACTATACCAACCTTCTGACTTAAACAACGGTGTCCACAGCAAACAAGCATGGGCCCCACTTTGGAAAGCTGAAAGGGCTATGCCTACCTGACATAGCAATTTATAGCATTGGGTTGCTATGACAGTGAGTACTGCAATTACCACACAGCAGGCTGCATGCAATTACCAAATGGTGGCCACCAATTGGTGCAGAGGCCATCACATGCACATGTGCAGATACCTATAAAAGCAGGCTGTACTTGCTGCCCACATACGCAATCATTCCATTGCAGATATTGAGAGAGAGAGAGAGACACACACACCCACATCAACAGAAAAAAAAGCCAAAGACACATGGAACGTAATACTACCAACACATACAAAGGAAAGGTATGTAACAGATATGTATTTACTGGCATGTAGTAGATGTTTTGAAGAGTACTCTACATACTTTGAAACATCCATATGTGGCAGCAGTACGTATCTATGCACAGATGCCCTGCATAACTACTGCCATGGACAAATCAGTGTGTAGCTGTGTGCAGTGGGACATAACTGTGACATATGTAGCTCAGCATTAAATGTCAAACATCTGATCCATGTTATCTGTGTTCTGTACAGTAGTGTGGACAATGGCTGTTTGGGGGAGTAGTGCATACAGCTATATAAACATGGATGTGACAGAGTAACACATGCATGATAGTCATATTAACGTGTAGCTTAGCATTGGCAACTGCTGTACCAGGCTAGTATGCTAATCTAGCATTTGCAGCTATATATACACCCTCTAATATTACTGTGTGCTCACATGTGACACCTGTTCATGTTGCAGCAAGGCCCAACAGGTCAGCCGTGAGGTCCAGGGACTTACAACAGTGTGGACCTTGTGTGTGTATGGCACACACATACGGAGAGATATATCTGTGTCAGATATATTAGCATCTGTACATGTGCATAGAGCAAGGGACATACTGCAACTGTTTGTGAAGGGTGGTCATATATATGTTGGTGAAGGTTGTTATGTGCATATTTGTATGTAGGTTGTAGTGTGTGGCAAACAAGACAGCATACAGTGCTGGTATATGACATGTGGTGGTTAAACGCTGTGGGTGTGATTTGTTAGGTTTGCAGTGTTGCAGCCAGTGAGGCCTGCTAAAGCTACATGGGCTGAGAACACCTTCAATGCATTTCGCACAAGACTGTGCAATATTATTACATAACTGTATACCTCACATCCTTCGCATAATTGATATTCCCACCATGAAAGGTGGACTGTATATGTGCCTATATGTATATCTATATGTACACCAATGGATGTTTATATGTATGTGTGTATATATATATATATATATATATATATATATATATATATATATATATATATATAGAGAGAGAGAGAGTCATATTTACTGCGACAGATGCCTGGTGACAAAGCCATGGCCTCAAGCTCAATGTCGAAAATGCATTGGCATCCCTTTTGGTAAAAACTCTGTACCCATGAACTACCACATAGGTGGTAGTTGACTTAACACCGAAAGTGTGATAAGAGACCATGGGACACAGGTGGACAGTAGTCTCCCCTTTGATAATCACAGTGCCACACTAGTCATGTAATCTGTCTACGTGGCACACCTCATCACAAAAGGTGTGTCATCCAGGGAAAAAGAGGTCAGTGTTCCCCTGTACCCATCACTCACAAAACCCATTATAGAGTACAATGCCCCTTTTGGTATGTACCTCACAAGACATCTACAGCAACTGGAAAGGCCACAGACATACCTCACAAAGAGTATTACTGGCCTCAAACAGATGCCCTATGCAGACCGTCTCACAAAACCACAGCTAGACTGTGTCGCATACCGCCTACCCAGAGGTGACCTCTGCCTAACATACAAAGCTATGTCAAACCCAGAGCTGTTGGACATGCTCCACGTAAACAGATCACAATCCCTACGAGCTACACGCTCTAGGGACCTAAACCTTGTCACCTCAATAAACAGAACATGCTGGAGGGATAGATTCCTATCTCAGAGACATCCCATACTCTGGAACAAACTACCTATCAATAGCAAACAAAGCTCCTCAGTAGCACTCGTCATGAATAATCTTGATGATTGGATGGGAGATAGGAAATACACCCTGGGAATCACCTCTGTGGCTCTGCTTGACAGGGGCACATGAAATTAAATTACTTGGGTGTCAAAGGCCAGGGTACCATCTGGCTAGGCTTCTATAGGCCCTAGGGCCAATAGCCTATTACCTACCTATGAACCAATACACACCCACATGTACTTGTTGCAATAATTGCTATGTGAGGTTGACTGAGTGTGATGGTGAATGTGTTGGTGAATGTGTCACAGTTGTGTATATGTGGGATAGCTTAGTGGGAAACTGTTTCTGTCATGGTATTTTGTGTCCTAGCTCTGATCCCAGCAAAAGATGTGTATGCTATTGCTAGGCAGAAAAGCAGTATGGCATATGGTCTGACGTAGTCCCTTGGTGTTAACTGGGGTGTGCCATTGGAGGCTAAAGCAGTACATGTATGCTTATTGATTGGTACTGCTGGTGAATCCAAATCCTGTATGAACTGTAGTACTACCTGAAGCTGTAGGCCTAAACAGCACAGTATGGTGTATGTCCACATTGCTTGGAACCACTGTTTTGTGTGTTCCCTGTAGTCCTCACAGATTACATACCTCAGGCATAAGGTTTTGTAAGTACTGACACACAGTACTGTATGGTACACACGTAAAGCTCATCTGGGTTGCCATACCTTTGTGTCTTGTATGTATGTCTGATGTGTGTGTGGGTATGCCTGTAACATGCCCTCGGTCATATGTGTGTTACAGGATATAAGTGCGTATCTAGCAACATGTATAGTCTAGTACAGCAGTATGCCACCTATATTCACGAATGTGCACATATTTTAGGCAGGGGTTTGCCATCAACAACTAGTGTGGTATACTGGTAATACTGTAACTGGACTTTACAATCATTGCAATGGATGACATATTTCTTTATGCATTAGCTTGATATATACCTCCTGTGGCTAGGTGGTGCATTGTGTCGCATACAGTGTGCCATGTACTGTTGTATAGTCTTACATAGTGGTTTCTCTTTGTTGCTGTGCAGAACATGGTTTAATATATAGAGTGTGCCAGGCACTGTCAGGCAGTTGTGGGTTGAGCACTGATATGTGGTATTGAAAGTGTGTATCCTCTGACAGACAATAGGTTGCTATTTATGGCAGTTCAGTGATATCTGTACTGTAGAATGTTAAGTGTGCCACATGACTTGCTCACACATATTGTTTCATTGTCTTCCAGGGTTCATGGCCCACCATCGCAACCCAACCTATAGTCCTGCTGAGGATGACGTCATAACAACCAGTCTGGTTCAGCACTACACACTGCTTTTCTCAAGAACCAGCCAGGACCAGCATGAGCGGACTGCACTGTGGCAAGATGTTGTCCGTAGGGTAAATGACATAGGCATGCATAACCAGACATATGAGTAGGTACGCCATCACTGCAGTGATTTACTTAGACATGTCCGGCAGCGTGCGTCTGATGTCCATAGACAACAGCTTGCCACAGGTGGTGGGGTTACCATCCATCCCCCCTCACCAGAGTGGAGGAGCTGCTCCTGAGCCTGGTGGCTCCTGGCCAACAACAACAGCAGCAGACATGTATCATCATGGAGGCCGGAGCCACCCAGCAAGTTCACATGGAGCGTGCAGGTAACATGGCATATCTGTAGACTACTGTTACCTCTATTGGTAGATCATGCATATGTGAGATGTGTACTGTGTAGTTAGAAGATGTGGAGCCTGGTGTTGTGCAATACTGATAATTTGGAACATGATCTGTAGGCCTGTGACTGTCAACTGTTGTACTACTGTAAGATTGCAAACCCACAGTAGCAATGCCACAGTTGTTGCCACTGACAAACTGTCTCATATCCTTGTAGGTCCCTCTGGTGTGACAGCAAGGCAGCAGACCCATGCTGGTGAGTGTGTTCTACATTTAATATTGCAAATAAAATGTGCATGTCATAGGTGAGGTGTAGGCCATGTACACATGTAACACACCTATGCATAATGCATGCTGTGCATGTTTGCTGTGAGACTATGCACATCTCAGTAATGTGAGTAGCTGCCTCAAACACATGCAATACACAGAGCATCCCAAACAATTGTGGCTACACTGTAGTGGACATTGGATAGGCAGAGTCGATACACATGCACACAACATACACAACTTTGTCATATGCAGTACATGTTAATATGCTACACATGGTGTATTCAGACACCCGCTGTAAGGTCACACTCCAGTATCCCAAATGTCATCCACACAGCACACATAATATACCTGAGGGGTAGAGGCCTATCATGGGGCAGTGCGACACTCTTCAACACACAACACATTCATGTTAGGCAATGCTCCCTATTGGGCACCTTACAAACCCATGTAACAACTGGCTGTGAAATTGTGAATGTAGCCATGGTATTGCAGTTCAGGTACAGCATGATAGGTGCCGGTCTGGCACACATTAGTAGCCTTGAGTGACCACATGATGCTGCATGATGATGGCTCATGGTACTACACCCCATCCAGTTACAGTAACCACAGTACTACACACAACATTCATTGCTATACACCTCATTGTTGTGTGTGTGCAAACATATGCACCTATACACAATATGCATAGCAATCACCATTTGCACAAAGTGACACATATATGTCTTGTAATGCTACTGAATGTATAGGTCACATGACACACATTGGGTATGTGTGATGTTTAATGTTGCAGTTGTGTTGTAGCATGCCATGTCATGGCTGGCACTGGCATGTTCACAATATGTTCTACACTCACCATAACTACTGTACAATGGCTATGTTGAGCAATGGTATTCCATCAGGTATACACTCACCACTCATCCTGTGTGTATACATAGCATGCATGAGCTAAACCTGTGTCCACAATTATCTGCTAAAGACTCAGATGATCTAATTAGTAATGGATATCTATGTGACACACAGATACACATATAGCCATGGTATGTATACCTGTGAGTGATGGCGCACAGCACATTGAAGAGCTTGTAATACTTGCACAGCAATGTTGTGTCCATGTACACATTGTGTTCCAGGGTGAGGCCAATCACTGAACAACAACACACATGCATCAAAGCCATGTATACTGTTATTAGCAAGGACTGTCTACACTCGCACTGCATGCTGTTGATCAATACACGTCCTGCATGCTGACATGTGTGATATGACTGTTTGGCTTGTGATACTGTACCCCACCATCAACCACTATTGAGTATGTTCTGGATTGCTGGTGGTGTGTGTGTGTGTGTGTGTGTGTGTGTGTGTGTGTGTGTGTGTGTGTGTGTGTGTGTGTGTGTGTGTGTGTGTGTCTGCTTTAGTGAGGAGTGTATTTGTGTGCATGTGTTCAAGTGTGCATGTGTGCATGTGTGCATGTGTTCTGACATCATCTACAGGTCGTAAAGTGTGTTTTCTGTCTTCCTCTTACAGGTGCTGAGGTTGGGCTGGTTCACTGCAGCAGGGAACCTGATGTCACTGACACAAATAGTGATAATGAGGATAGGTGTGTTGATGCACAATCATGTTTGCCAGGGTCTGTCGTTGGGCCACCAATCGACAGTACACAAGTGTCCACCCCATCCATGCACACAGTCATACTGCCAATACATCCATCAGCACCAATGCCCTTACCTGAGGGACAGTGTACAGTCGGCAATGGACAGGATAGTGTGGTATCTATGGCACATGCATCCGGACACAGCAGCCATACCCAGAAGTCTGGAATGGTACCACATAGGCAGATGTCCAGAGGTTCTCATCGGAGCACTGCTGGTCATCATGCCCCTGGCAGATGTGCCACAGGTCTTACAACCTCACGCATGTTCCAGGCTGTCATGGAGGCACAGGCATGTATGGAACGGTACACCAGACAGGGACTAAGGGCACAGAGGGCACATAACACCGCTTTAAATGACAGTATCCATGACCTAGCAGGTGCCATCCGTAATTACACTGAGGTCACTGATAGACATTGGGGTGAGACATTAGATGTCCTCCGCAATGTCATGTCCATGTGTCAGGACAGTGCAGGATGGTTGAGACATCAACGTGGACATATGCCAGCAACATCAGCAGCTGGCAGTCGCCGTGGACATCCCTCAAGTTACAGCTGCTCCCGTAGTGCCAGTACCAGCCCCCGCAATGTTGGGAGTGGGCTGTCCATAGACCGTCCTAGAAGACCACGTGCACGTGGCTCTGACCAGTCCCAGCAGGGACCTGGGTCCAGTATACATATGTCTACCTCTGAGGATAGTACCCAGTCTGGCTTAGTATGTGATACTGTCAGTAGCACCCCTGCCAGGCACAGGTACCATATCCGTGGCCAGAGATGGTGATCTGTAAAGCCTGGCAGGTACAGTCTGTGGCTGTCCCACAAATCCCCATATATGGCAGCCACATGGTGGAACTGTGTGCATGCAGACACACACACATAAACCAGACACCTAGGGCTAAAACATACCCGCACACATTACATCAATATTGGCCCATACCAGTACTCTTGGCCCTCACACACACACACACACACACACACACACACACACACACACACACACACACACACACACACACACACGTCGATTGTATGGCTCAATGTAGGCCTCTGGCAAACCAACAACACACCCTGTGCATATGATGAAACCTGTGCCACCTTCTGTCATCTGTAACATTGATGCAGGAACAGGCTAACATGGTGCTGATGCACAGGGTGACTTTACAGCAGTATAGCAATGTTAGCATGTTGTCAGCAGTAAAGTGTCATGATATCTTTGAAGGTGTAGCTGAGCAGGCATGATGCATTAAAGCTATGTAGTATTGTTTACACCAGTGTTAATTCCAATAGTGTATTGTCCACCCATGTGCCACTTGGCTGATGTGTGTAGTATTGGCAGCATGTGTTAGAGAGTGGACAGTGCCTGTGGGATGTGTGCAGCACAGATTTGCAGGTGTACATTTGTGAACATGGTAGAGGTGCACTGTCTGCATGTACATGCATAGTGGACACATGGGCAGGGTGACATGCACTGTATTACACAGTGTTAACACTCCATAGTTTCTATTGGTGGCCAGTATGCATTGTACTACACACATTTTGGAACTTGGGTACACGTGTGTATGACATGGTTTGACACTGTGCTGTGGGTGATACTGTTACTATCTGTCATTGGTTTGCATTCTGGCAGTATACATAACCTCAACAGCCTGACCATAAACAATCGTTAGATGATGTCTTGACAACTGACACACAGATGTAGGACACACAGTAACATTTGGATCCTTCAGGTACTATACTATGCCAGTAACCAGTGGTATTCATCTGCACCCATTCCTGAGACCACTCCTGTTTGGCATATAGCTCTCTTAGGTACAAGCAAACACAGTAGGGATATGTCCGTCCACATCTGGAAATGCATACTGTGGCCTATAATGCATTCTCCAGATGACACACACATCCTCCATAAGGGTATCATACAGACAGATACCTGTTGTCAAACCCATGCTGTAAAGCTATAAGCCAACTAAAGCATAGTCATCCACCTTTACAAAACATAGTATCCCCACAGTACCACATAGGTAGTAGCCCCAACATGTTGAACAGGTACCGATGTGTACATACAGCCAAGTGTTACGTCATCTCTCCTTTGGTAATCACATTTCCAAAGGTATTTTGAAATCTCTCTGTGAATCACATAAGCAATAAGGGGTCTGCATGCATATCCACAAAGGTTGTTGTACACCTATAATGAACAGCCATCATTGACAGACTTTGCTGCAATTGAACAGGTCTGAAATATACCTCAGGCATAAACCCTCACTCACACTATTGAATAGAAACCATAATGAGTGTGTGTGACAAGGATGGCCAAGGCCAGGGATCACTGCAGTGGCTGGGCTTGTTACAAGCATACAGATGTGACCTGAGGTCTGGAAAGCAGCAGCACACTCTGGCAAAAATAAAAGATGTGTTCATGGAGAAAGCAGGGTTCCCACCTATGAAATTATTGAGTTCACATGTACGTATATGTATTTGCCACACAGCTACCTGACAGGCAATGCACATACTGTTGTCATTGTGATATGTCATACAGTAGTAAAAGCAAAACCAACAACACATTGCCCAACTGTGTCACACACATAGAGCACACACACACACTCACCAAGTGCAGGATTCAAACCCCTACCTAACTAGGTTATGATACTAAAGCACTACACATTAACACGATGTGCTATACACATTACTGGGTGCTCTCTTTTCCACAGGTATATTTGTAGGATGGTGACATCATCAGACTTGACAAAGATGAGTATATCACTTTTAAGGTGTTTCAGTAGTCTTCAAAAAGGTCGCTCCTTTCCAAGGAGACACACACACACACACTCACATACAGTTGGCAAGTGCAGGATTCAAACCCCTACCTAACTACTTTAGGACACTAGAGGAGTACACATTAACACGACACGCTATACACATTACTGGGAGTTCTCTTTTCCACAGGTATATTTGTAGGATGGTGACATCATCAGACTTGACAAAGATAAGTATACCACTTTTAAGGGGTTTTAGTTGTCTCCAAAAAGGTTGCTCCTCTACAAGGAGATACACACACACACACTCTCATACAGTTGTCAAGTGCAGGATTCAAACCCCTACCTAATTACTTTATGATACTAGAGAAGTACATATTAACATGACACGCTAGACACATTACTGGGAGGTCTCTTTTCCACAGGTATATTTGTAGGATGGTGACATCATCAGACTTGACAAAGATAAGTATACCACTTTTAAGGTGTTGTAGTAGTCTCCAAAAAGGTTTCTCCTCTACAAGGAGATACACACACACACACACACACACACACACACACACACACACAAACACACACACACACACACACACACACACACACACAAACACACACTCTCATACAGTTGTCAAGTGCAGGATTCAATCCCCTACCTAACTACTTTATGACACTAGAACAGTATGCATTTACACAACACACTATACACATTACTGGGAGTTCTTCTTTCCAGAGGTATATTTGTAGGATGGTGACATCGTCAGACTAGACAAAGTGGGTTACATTAGGTGACATTAGGTGGGCTACATAGAATAATTTCTAAACACTTTGGCAATGTGATCATCAAAGGAGAGTTTACTATCTACCTGGGTCCCCAGGGCCATAATTACATTCTCCGTACATACTGGATTACCACCTATGTGGTAATTTGTGTGCACTTTGTTTTATCCAAAGGGGATGAATATGCATTCTTTGGCATTCTGCTTGAGGGCATTGTTTTGACACCAGGTATCTGTCTCTGTAAGACCCTTCTGGAGGATGTCTGTGTCAGCAGTAGAGTTGATTATGGACCACAGTTAGCAGTCATCTGCAAACTTGTTCAGCCATACTCCTCCCGTGCTTGCCTGTACCTCTGAGCAGTATCTACTGAACAGGTGGGGTCCCAGGACCAAGACCTGTGGGATGCCATTTGTGACTGGTTTAGAGTCGGACATGGCACCCACAACTCTGAACATGTGTGTTTGATCTGTGAGCCAGTTGGCCACCCATCCTGTGACATAGCTGTTAATGTTCAAGCTGGTAAGCTTGTCCATGATGCCAGAGTGGGGAATGGTGTCGAAAGGCCTTAGTGAGGTCCAGGTGGGCTGTGTGGACTACTTTCACCTCTATCTATGTCCTTGGTAACTGTTTCAAATAAGTCAACTAGATTTAGGAGGCAGGATCTGCCTTTAACAAAGCCAAGTTGGGTAGAGTCTAGTGTCTGGAGGTCCCCAATGTCTCTGTTTATGGGTTCCATGATAATTTGCTACATAGCTCTGCAGACCAGGCTGAGTAGGCCTATAGGGCAATAGTTTCCTGGTTCTGTTGTGGCACCCCCTTTGTGGAGCTGGATGACTGTTGCTGTATGCCATTCTTTGGGTACATAGACTGTGGTAAGGTTGAGTCTGGACAGTGAATGTAGGTGAGGGTGTGGTTCCTTTTGGGGCTGGTGTAAGTCGCAGCCTGGGACACCATCCAGTCCCATTGATGCTGTGTTCTTAGCTTTGGAGAGGGCTGTTTTTACCTGCATATCCATGAAGTCTGGGGCTCTGCATTCTTCTGGGATGGACACAGGCCCTTTTGGGGGTGATGGGGGGAGTTTGCACTGAACTTGTCCCCCAGGATGTGGGCAATGTAAGTTATTTCAGTGTATTTTTTGCCATTTTGCAGTAGCTGACAGCATATTTGAGAGTTGCCACCTAAATGTTTGGTATAGCTAACGAAGGCTTTGTGGTTGTTATTCTTACATTCCTTGGCAATTTGTCTTTAGAAACTGGCCTTGGATTATTTTATGAGCGATCATTGTTTCTTCCTAATAATGATCAGTGATGCCTTTCCTTTTGTGAAGTTTGCTCTATCATGCGTTCGTTTCCTCCTTCTGTTGTATAGCTTATTTATAGGCAATGACAGCCAGACTGGTTTCTAATTTTTGGAGGAGTGTGTCTCGGTTTTATTTGGGATGTCTCGATCCATGCATCCCTGTAGATGCTCATAGAATGCACTTGTAAATGATTCGGCAGATTGTATAGCATTATCCTATAGCAAGGGAGCTTTGGAACTTTCCACTTTGGTCTTGGGAAGTGTGAAGTTTACTTTTGAGAATGTCTCCACAGTGGTTTCATTGACTGGTTGTGGGGGTGGGATGTGGATGTCCAGTGTGATTACTTTATGATCTGATATTACCAGCGAGGGGTTTATCTCTGTTGTGGAACACTGGTACCCCATGTTGGTGATGATCAGGTCCAGTATGTTGTCACTTCTAGTGGGCGTGGTGACCAGCTGTTCCAGGGCATTTGAGCTTTAAACTCTAGGAAACATTGAGCAAAGGACGTTGTACATGAGTAATTCTCCCACTCAATTTTTGGGTAGTTGTAATCTCCTCATATAACGGTGTTTTATAGGACCTTTATATTTTCCACTGCTCTCAGGAATACTGAGTGAGGTTCCTGAAACAAGGTAGGTGATCTGTAGCAGGCTACAATCTGATAAGCAGCTTTGCCCAATGTTAGTTGCACTTGCATGATCTCCAAGGCCTCATGCTGTGCCACTAACCTGAAGGTGTGGGTATCCATAAGGTAAATGGATACATCTCTTCCTTTTGTATTTCACTCTGGGTTTTGGGGCCGAAGATCAGAGGGATTGTGAGTGTTTTATGTGGAGCATGTCCAACAGCTCTGTGTTTGACATAGCTTTGTATGTTAGGCAGAGATCACCTCTGAGTAGGTAATATGCGAGAGAGTACAGCTGGAGCATTTTGAGATGGTCTGTGTATGGCATGTATTTCAGGCCGCTAATGCTCTTTGTGAGGTATTTCTGCAGGCTTTCCAGTTGTTGTAGATGTCTTGTGAGGTACATAGCAAAAGGGGCATTGTACTCTATTATGGATTTAGTGAGTGATGAGTAGAGGAGAACAATGTCCTCTTCTATTCTGCATGAGACACCTTTTGTGATGAGGTGTGCCACGTAGAAGGATTGCCTGACTACTGTGGGGATGTGATTATCACAGGTGTGTCCACTGTCCACCTGTGACCCAAGGTCTCTCATCACACTTTCAGTGTTAAGTATACTACCGCCTATGTTGTAGTTCCTGGCTACAGAGTTTTTACCAAAGGGGATGACAATATTGGTATTGAGCTTGAGGCCATGGCTTTGTCACCAGGCATCTGTCTCAGTGAGGCCCTTTTGTAGAATGTCCAGATCTTTAGTATTTACAATTATGGCTCCTAGTTTGCAGTCATCTGGAAACTTCATTAGCCACAGACCTTCCATGTTAAAATTTACTTCAGGGATGTAGATACAAAACAGGACAGGACCCAGGACTGAACCCTGTGACAAAACAACGACAGTAAATTCACCAAGGCTGACGTCCAGTCTGGATGCAGGTGGCACTCAGAAAAAGTCCATATAAACGAAACCCTGTGGTACTGCACTCGGCACTGGTCCAAAGTCATACTTGGAGTCTGCTACTTTCACAGTGTGTGTTCTGTCAGTGAGCCAGTTGGCAACCCATCTTGTGACATAGCAATTTATACCTAGTTTAGTGGGTTTATCTATAATTCCAGAGTGGGGGATGGTGTTGAAAGCCGTGGCAAGATCTACAAAGGCTGTGCGAACCACCTTACCCTTGTCTACAGTTCTGGCGACTGCTTCAGTGTCGTCTATCAGGTTTAGGAGACATGATCTGCATTTTACAAACCCAACATGGTTGAGGTCCATAGTTTGGAAATTACCAATGTCTTTTTTTATAAGTTGTATGATAATACATTCCATGGCCTTGCAGAGCAGGCTCATCAGGCTAATGGGGCGCTAGTTCCTGGGGTCTGTGGTGTCTCCACCCTTGTGTAGTGGGATAACTGTCGCTGTGCACCATTCAGCAGGCACAAAGCCTGAGGTGAGGCTATGACTGAACATGGTACATCTCTTGGTGCCTGTTCGTTTTGTAGTTTGTGTAGAACACAGCCTGGGAAGTTATCTGGTCCCATGGATGCTGTGATACTGGCTTTGGAGAGTGTTTTTTACCTGTGCGGACATGATGACAGTAACTTTGCAGTCTTCCATTATAGAGATGTGCTCTTTCATGGGTGAGAGGGGGGCGGTAGAGTTAACCCTGATCCTATCTGCCAGGATGTTGGCAATATCAGTTGGGTCTGTATATTTAGTGCCATTGAGCTGTAACTCAGAGCAGATCTGAGTGTTGCCATGACATGGACCTGTCTGTTGGGCAGAGATCTCCTGAGTAGACAGTATGCAACAGAGTACAGATTGAGTTAAATTCAGTCTTCTTACATGGGGCAACTGTGTGAGGCCAATAATCCTCTTGTTGAGGTACTTCAGTGGTCTTTCCAGCTGCTGCAGGTGCCTAGTCAGATTCATCGCAAGTGTGTTGTGGTACTCTCCGACGGGTCTGATGACTGATGAGTAGAGGGAACCTCCTTTGACCTACATGCAAAGACCTTGGCAGTTTGTGGGAATACATAGCATAATTGTTTGACCACTTTGTCAATGTGTTTCTGGAAGTAGAGATGACTATCCACGTGTCCATAGATCCCTTATTATCACCTCCATATTTAGGGTGTTGGCACCTATGTGGTATTTGTATGACTGTAGCTCGAGGCCATAATTTTGACAACACATTTGCCTGACTGAGACCCTTTTTAGGGATGTCTCTGTTGTCCCAAACATCGATTATGACAACTTTTTTGCAGTCATCCACAAACTTTTCTAAACATAGCCCTCGTGTGTTTGACTGTATTTCTGAAAGGTATACACCAGACAGGAGGGGTCCCAAGACTGAGCCATGGGGGACAGCAGTTTTTACCAGCTTGAACAAGAGACCACAATTCTTACCTTGTGTGATCTGTGCCCCAGTTGGCAATCCATCAGATGCATACCTCTCAACCTGGAAAGATCAAAAATCTGGACAAGGCCCATGAAAAATAGGTACAAATCCGTACGCTGACTGACACTTAATTTGCATACATAATTACATAACCTCACCCACTCCAATGGAATTGTGGGATACCAACTTTCAAACGCAAACTGAAGAACAGACTACCAAAATATACCATCAGAGTCCCCCTGCACCCATTCCAATGTCCCATTACTTGGCTACTTCACCCCATTTATCATAAACACTAATGTGTGCATACTGCTTTACTTCTACAATGGTTATTTGGATTTTATTTTACATTTTACAGAACAAGGAAATGAAAATAGACTTGGCACTAAAACATCTCTGCCCTTGAAACTCACATTCATTGAAACAGCATTGAAATCTACACCACATCCAAAGAAAATGCATCTGGCAAGTGGTGGACAAAGATTATGTTTGGGCCATTTTCAAATCATTGGCCCCTTGCACACAAAACAAGAAACATACATGCGTTATTTTCTTTGATACACCTTCCTGACTTTATTAAGTTATATTACTTGTATAATACAGCACACTTGTTAGACAGAGCACACTTTAAATTTGTTTGAACATTTTTCCAGTAGGCAATGAAAGAAAATGCATAAACCAATAATGACAAAACTGCCCAATTCAGAACATTTCCATCATAAAAGTCTACTTCCACACACACACACACACACTATAAATAGAATGACAGTAGTATAAGCCATAGGCATCTTGCACTGCTTCTCACACTTATTTTCATTTTCATTTTTTTTTGGGGGGGGCAAAAAGTCAAAAAACTGGGACACATTTTAAACATTGCTTGTATAAATGTGGAAAGTTCCTAGAATAAAATGCTATGTTACTACCATGCATTTCATTGGCAATCTTGAACCCAGGACCCTATGCACTACAGTCAGAGCAACATACTACTATGCCAAACCAGCAGTTTCCTGAAAAATAGGAAGACTGAAACTTAATGGCTATCATTTATTGAATTCAGTTCTCACTTCTTACCATAGCTCTCAACCTCTTAGCACAAAAAACCTGGACAAACAAAGCTAATAATGGGGGAATACAAATTCAGTACTCACTTCTCTGTCACCATAGCTCTCAACCTCTTAGCACAAAAAAACTGGACATGCAAAGCCAATAATGGGTGAATACAAATTCAGTACTCACTCCTCACTCACCATAGCTCTCAAGAGTCTCAAATCTTAGCACAAAAAATCTGGACAAAACTCACAGTACATGTTTGCTGTATTTCTCTGTTCAGTACAGTTTGGTGTGATAGTCATTCACTTTTAATATTAGTTTTACAATCTTTACAAAGGATAAATCACTAGTCTGGTATGTGGGCTGTAAAACTGTTCCTCAGGAATGTGGAATCTCCTACTTCCTGTTAAATGTGTGTAAACTTTCTAAATAATTTATGTAGTAGCTCTGGAACTATAGCACTCACTTGCATAAAGTGGAAGGAAAATACCTAGCAGTTTCATATGTGAGGCAGCCTGAACTACTGACTATGTAAGTGAACAGTCAAGTTTAGTTTCATCTTCATGAAAAAGTGTACCTGCAGTCAGTGTGCCTGTGGACTAAATAATGAGCATCAGGGTGGAGTTTGTTGGCTGATAAAAACTGCATCCCTGTTATGTAATAAATAAACCAGAGCTCTATTTCTCCTTATAAACTGAACCCTCCCTCTGCAAAACAAACAGGGAAATAAAAATTATCAGGAGGTATAACCAATAGGAGGATGAAAACGCATTGCAAGATGGAAACGTATTGCAAGAGGAAGATAATAAATAGTTGTTCTGATATGGAGTGCTTCTGTCAGTCACTCACTCACACAAATATGTTTTAACAGTGGGGTAGAAGCAGTGTTGTATAGCCGCAGAACTGCACAGAGTAACATAATCAGCTTCTGTGATGTGGTATATCCTGTGACATTTTAGTCATCCTAAAAAAAAAAAGTGTCACAGCTACATACAGATCCATGTGTGTTACTGCATTAACAGCTTTCTTTTGCATTTCTCAGCAGCAGTACATATTAGAGAGTATAACAGTTATTACTTTATATTTTAAGCTGTTGAATGGGGAGCTTCCATTGAGCCTACTACTCATGCACACAATCACAGTCTGTCTCAGACATACACACACACACACACACACACACACACACACACACACACACACACACACACACACACACACACACACACAGTTCATTTCCTTACTAACTTGTCTTGATTCCTCGTTCCCAGTCAGCGGTCTCACACACACACACACACACACACACACACACACACACACACACACACACACACACACACACTACTGTTCCTACTTCCCAGCAGCGAAAAACAAAAATAAAACGGCAAAGTCCCAGCAATGAAAGCCGCAGCAAAGCCAGCATTCACTCGGCAAAGTCCCAGCAACGTTACTTACCTACTTCCCAGCAGCGAAAAACAAAAATAAAACGGCAAAGTCCAAGAAATGAAAGCCGCAGCAAAGCCAGCATTCACTCGGCAAAGTCCCAGCAACGTTGCTTACCTACTTTCCAGCAGCGAAAATGGCAGAGCCAGCAGCATTCTCTTGGCAGCAAAAAAAGTCCCTCTGTTTCACGACACGGCAGCAAAGCCAACAACAAGTCCCTCTGAGAGCCCTCTCTCGACAGCAAAAAGCAAAGTCCGGTCCCTCCATTTCTCAAACGGCTTTTCAAATTCTTGGTAGCACAGCACTTCTCGCCAGCCGGAAATGATGATGTGAGGTCCTTAAGCTCAATTCCGACTGGCTGGTAGTGCTGACGGTGCTGACGTCATTGCGCACGTGATGACATCAGCTCCGACGCGAAAATTAAAAAAATAAAAAATAAAAATAAAAAAACAAACGTAAAGAAATCGGAAATGAAGGGGTGCCACTCGGGAATCGTGGCACCCCTTCATTTGGACCCCAAAACTCGGTAAAAACTGAGTAATTCGGGATGGTTGGGAGGTATGATCAGATGACATACATATTTATGCACAGGCTGTTGATTTTGTGGATAAGACATGTGTCTGGAATTTTGGAAAAGGGCTTTTCAAGGTCTATGTGGGACGTGTAGCTCATTTCATTGATGTATGTCCTGGGTGACTGCCTTGAAAACAGTCTAGCAGGTTTAGGAACCATGATCTGCCCCTGACCAAACCAAAATTGGTAGGGTTGGGTGTTTGTAGGCTCCCAATAGCTCTGTTTATGAGTTCCATCATGATGGACTCCAGGGCCTTGCAGATCAGGCTTAATAGGCTTATAAGACAATAGTTCCCATGGTCTGTTGTGCACCAACACTTGTGGAGTGTGCCAAATGTTGCTGTAACACATTCAACAGTTTCATATCCTGTACAGAGGGTGAGGCTCAACAGACTGTTCAGGTGCAGGGTCTGTTTGTTCTGGAGTACACTTATGACACAGCTAGGGAAACAATGTAATCCCATAGATGCCATGCTTTCAGGTTTGGAAGGAGCTGTTTACCCATTCTATATGTGATACCTGTGCTTTCACAATCTCCAAGTATGATGATAGGGCCTTTTGTCAGTGAGAGGGGGGTATGTATGTATGAGTCTGTCTGACAGGATGTTGGCAATGCCAGTCATTTACAGTTTGCACTGACTCATGACATATATGAGTGTACATTGCTATTTATGACATAGCGGAAGGAAGCGTCATGGTTCTCTATGGACTCCTTCACAGATTTTTTTGCCAGAACATGGATTGGATAATGTTTGGAGTGCATATTGTTTATTCATGATACTGATTGCAGGTTTATTGATCTTCTTTGCTTTTTCACTTTCTGTGAACAACTTAAGTACTTGTGGTACATAGTTTGATTATGACAGGGTTCCAATATATGATATGTGTCTGTTTTCATATAACTGTGTGCACAAGGCAGGATTGGTGAATAGTGATAGGTTCCTGGGGCAAAACATATGCAACTGCCAGATATGTGTGTCCCACTGCTGTACTCAGACATAGCCTAAGTTTGTGAGCATGCCCAGTATGACCTTTCAGTATGTTGTTGCCTGACATTTGCTTCATTTATTTAAGTGTGTGAGCATGCCCAGTATGGACATATATACTATATGTGTGTGAAAAATCAAGTTGGTTTCTACAGCAGGGCTCTCCTTTGTGTTGTACATTGACAGACGTATCAACATTTCTACATACAGGGGGGACAGCTATTATTTGTACATTTCTACCCGGGGGAGCACACCTGATTGTTACTGTGGGTGTACATAGGATGAGGGGTTCAACTGACACTTATACACATTTGCTAGGCTTACACTGCTATGTCAGGTACTCCATTTCAGTCTGCACTGTTGCCTATCGTACTGGCTTGACGCATACTACTGTACTACAGATCTTAGCTTCCAATTTCATGTATATTAGTTTGTGACTTCATAGCCTACCCAACTCATATCACACTGCCTGGCCTGCTGTTATCTGTCTGCATAGGCCTGGGGGGAAGTTCAGAGGGCATGATACAGCATTTGTTTGTGTTTGAATTAGTCTACAATTGTCCTGCTGTGTCTGAGCCAGTGAAATGCTGTCATGGCTTAATAGTTCAGTACTGTGACTATAGTGCACAGTATCCTGAGTTTGAGCCCTGTCACTGCTTTTTATTTTCCTGCTGGGCAGACCTGACTGGTTAAGGACCAGTAAAGCAGGTGTGAGCGTGTTTACCCGACTTTGCCTGACTTTGCCCAACATTGCCCAACGTTGCCCAATGTTGCCCAACGTTGCCCGATGTTGCGCTAGTTTGCGCAGCGCGCAGCTATGCGCAATTGTGCTTAAATATGCTAAATAGTGGTAAAATGTGCTTAGCACTGCTTTATATTGCTTAAAATAGGGCAATCATGCCTCAGGTGGTGCTGCAGGGCTGCCTATGTCGGATACACATAGTACACTCCCTATACATGTTTGATAACAGGTAGTGTCAAGTTAGGCATCTCTTATTGTATGTGCGAGTCAGACAAAGGTGTCATTTCCAGTGTTCCTACTGAGTCAGTGTATGTGCTATGCATTGCCTCTTTGCCAAGGCCAAGGCATACTGGGCATGCCTCCTTCTGCCTACTGGGGCAGGCTCAGGTTGTTCCTCCTTCGAGACACGCTGTGCCTGTGCAGGCCTTGGCAATAGTGGGGGGCTGTTTGGCCCTGCCCCATGCTGTTCCTGCTGCAGCTGTTTTTGCAGGATCATATTGAGTAGCATGGCACATACCATGACAATTTGGGTACATGTAGTTGGTGAGTACTGCAAGGCTCCACCAGATGTGTCCAGGCACCGGAACCGTGACTTGAGCATCCCAAACACATGCTCAATAATGTTTCTTGTTTGTGCGTATGCCTTATTATGGAGATCTTGTTCAGGTGTGTGTGCATTTCTGATGGGTGTCATCAGCCACGCCTCCAGTGCGTATCCAGCATCCCCCACTAGGTGACCATCAGGGATGTCCCCATTGGAAAATCTCTGGTACAGCTGCGTCAGATGCCAGATGTGGGAATCGTGATAGCTTCCAGGGCAGCCAGCACACACATTCATTATTATGCCCTGGGCATCGCACACAACCTGGCAGTTGATGGAGGGGAAGCCCTTGCGGTTGATGTAGACCCTACCCCGCTCACCAGGTGGTGCTTTGATGTGTATGTGCGTGCAGTCTATTGCACCCACTACCTCAGGGTATTCTGCTATTTGGTGGAAAAGACGCATATTGCTGGCCAATGCCTCACTGGAATTGGGGAAATATACTTGCTCACTGACATGTGCTGACATGGCATCCAGGAACTGGTGCAGTACCCTGGATGCTGATGCCTGTGAAACCCCCATCATATCACCAGTTGGTCTCTGGAAGGTACCTGTAGCTAGTATTAGTAGGCCAACACATACCTTGGTATCCACTGGGATGGGTTCCCCTCTGTTGGCTCTGTGTGTGAGGCGTGGCCGGCACAGCTCAACAAATTGCTGCAAGAGGTCTCTGTCCACTCTATAGCTCTCCATTATCTCCAGCTCACGTAGCCCCTGGTAGGTTACCCTGGGTCTGTACACTCTTCTCCGTCTCCTCACTGTGGGTTGCTCAGCAGCATTCACATCACCACGCTCAGCACCTTAGACATGTTGGTTTATGATAGCAATAGCAGCCCCTAACATTTTATCTGACTTAAGCTTTTTAAGTTTTCACTCTTTGTATACTGCAGTGTTGCAGAGTTCTTGGGGAAAAAACAGGGTAGACTTCTGTTTGCAGAGTTTAAAGTGCTGGGCTGGGCTGGGCTAGTCTACTGCCTGTGTAATTGGCTGATTCTGATATATTTCACCTGTCAGCTCTGCTAGTTCTCCTTGGTTAACTTCCTACTACTTCTTTTCCTTCCTTTTTCCCTTTCTCTTTCCACAAGGGGCAGCACCATGCAAACAAGCGTGCACGTGCTGTGTGCCTGTTTGCAAGAAATTTCAGATATATCCACGGCGTACACCTTTGGTTTCTTGTTTTCAGCTAGGACAACTGTAGACACGCCTCTTGCAATCCTGAGCAACTCAGGACAAACACAAGCCACTGTGTTCCAATCAGCTTACAGTCTTTCAGACATACCCCCTCATGATGTCACCTATCTTCTACTCTACTACTCCCCTACTCCTACACTTACACTCTAGGGACATGGCTCACATGCCGGGGAAAATTGGGATTCACTATCCTTATCCTCATTTCCATAGGATTGCCTACTAAAGCTTGGTTACTTCTCTCGCACTGAGCTCCCCCCCCCCTTAGCAACCACTACTCAGTGGCCATGTTGTTTTCAGCCTGCCATTCACCTGCATGGCAGAACAAGCTTTTTAGTGAAAATGCCCATTTGTGGCTATTTTTCACTTTTTTTTTAATTTTATTTAAAGCGCAGCACGTTTGCACGCCGCTGCACTACATTTAAACATCGGCGATTGGGGGGAAAAATGGATTTTAAGGATTTACAACATTTTCAAATGCCAATGGCCTTATATTTGGCCATTGGCATGCTTCCTCAGCTAGATACATCCTTTATTTGGAGCTGTCATAGCTCCGTTTAGCTATCTGCAGAACAGTACTCCGTTACCAACGAAGTACAGTTCTGCAAATAACACTACTCTTCCACGGACAGGTTAGTGTTTCCTGGATCACAAATTTACCTCATTTGCATAGCTTTCAGCAGCAAATGAGGTAATTTGCATACCATAACACTGTCCGTGCAAGAGTAGCTTTTGCTGCATCGCTCGGCAGACATATTTCCTGTCTGCTGTCTTACACTACTCTTAGATTCCGTGCAAGCTTTCGTGAATCCGGCCCATAATCTTGGAAAATACAGAGACAATACAATTTAAGTTCCTGAATACTGAAAATTGAATATGTTACTAAAGTAGTATAACAAGATATCAATTGTAATCAGCGCAGTTCAAAGGAAAAATAAGACAAGGTAATACAAAAATGTATTAAACCAGACAGAAGAAATTAATAGCTTGAAAGAAGTTAGTTACATAAGGAATCTAAGATAAAGCCTGGAAAGACAATTTTACTAGAGGTACTGGTGATAACAGAGAATACTGGACTGAGTGTAACTCATATCTGTGAATACAAACTCAAGTTCCGTTCCATCTGGTATTATCCACTATCACCAGCACCTGCATGGGTGCAGTAAGCAAGCATATAGCAAATAAAAGGCCTTTATTCAAATACAAAGCGATACAAAATGATTACTCTATTAAGTAAAGCATTTGTTTGCTCTAAAGCATACCTCTCAACCTCATAGTGCAAGAAATCTGGACAAAACCCAAATAATGAAGTGACAAAGGCCCAAAGGACAGATTTTAAATGTTGCTTTTATCAACCTAGAAAGTTGTTAAAATGACAGAGTGTGTGCTACATCCATTTTTCTGAAGGATATGAAGTCTGAAACTCAAATGTCATTATTTAGTTACTTCAGTTCTCAGTGATTTTCCAGAAAAAAAAATCACACATTTTATGATGAACAGACCAAAATATGAGGCAAAAATCTGGACAGTTGAGAAAGATGTTCTAAAGTACATTGTCTTGTGTTGAGCCACTTAGTACTGAATAATGCTAATCCCAATGGATTTACTGAAAAGGGCCATATGGAACGTTTTGTGTAAAGTAACATGAATACCTGCTTTACTTTGCAACATCTTTATTATTAATGCTCACAAGAAGTAGCATTAGAAATGGAGAGTGAAGTCAGTGAGACATGAAGAGATGTGAAAGAATTATTGGTTCTCTCTCTCTTTTCGATGCCTCTCAACCCACAGTCAATGCAACGATAGGAAGTACTGCCAGCCATGTCAGCAGAAGTAGGGCAGTGGATGTATAACGTACCCCAGCATAAGCTAGCTGGTGTTTTGTAAATAATTATGTCAT
>NC_056744.1:1632984516-1633014516 GCF_019279795.1 Protopterus annectens | reverse complement strand
CCCAATCTGAAACTTACTGATTACTGTTAATCTACTGATATTTACTTACCGGATAGGCTTACTGGATGAAGAGAACCGTTTACAAAGGAGGCTTGGGAAGAAATTTTCCAACACACACAAAAATAACACTAGGAGCAATGAAAGGTAGGCTTCTGAACCTGTTACTAAAGTGACAAATGAGGGAAATGTCCTGTACTGTCTTAAACCAACTGGAAATAGAGAAACCATTAGGTCAGATTTGGGACATGGAGATCAACATACTAGATCTCCCAAGGAAGAACTAAGAGACCTCGAATGGGCTGCAGAATCCTATAAAAACATACCAGATGAGACCCAACATAAAGAGCGAGAGAGAGAGACCACGTCAGACGAGTCCAGCAATACAAATGTGAATGACAGAGCTCTACCACTTGCTTATTCACAGACTCTCAAGGAACAAAGGTAGATTGGTAGGAATAAACAAGGAGACCTATGGACTCAGAGCGGAACCAAGCATTCCTTGGGGGAATCCCCAAGGGAAGGATTAGGAGGAGTATCTGTTTCACCTATATGGCAATTCTGAATGTCCATGACTTTTTTCTTTTTAAGTCTATTTATGGACAAATCCAAGCCAAACATTCCACTTATACTGTGCTGATGATGCCTTAACATGGCTGAAACTTGCCTGTCCACAGCTAGGAGAGGGGTGGCTTTATTGGCCTGAATTTGTCCATAAATAGATTTAAAAAGAAAAAAGTCATGAACATTTAGAATTGCCATATATCTGAAACACCTGATGTCCTTAAAGGGTTATTTGCATGTATTCCATGTTGCCTCTAATGCAAGAGGTTTAAGGATTCACACAGGGGAAGTCTAGCCTTGCTAGATTTTTCTTTTGTTTTTTTTTATTGTTTTGGAAGTTAGGAAAAAAGACAGGAAGATTAATAACTTGGTTGATGTTGGCCTCTTAACGCAACCTTGGGCATAAGGGATGGATTAGCGTTGTGGAAGATATGATAAGGAGGTTTAATGGGCAAGGCATGAAGTTCAGAGAACCCCTTAGCAGAAGTGATAGCCACCAAGAAGGCTGTCTTCCAAGACAAAAATTGCAAATCAACTGTGGCCACTGGTTTAAACGGAGCAGAAACCAGGGCTTGTAATACCATAGTGAGGTCCCAAGGATGTGTAGAGCCCTTAACCAGGGGCTGAAGCAGAAAGATGCCCCTTAAGAATGCTTTACATATTTTAGTAGAAGCCAAAGTTGTAGAGTCTTCACCAACATGGAAATACAAGATGGCTGCCAACTGTACCTTGACTGTACAAAAACTAGCTCCACTGTTAAAAATGTGAGCTAAGAAATCCAGAATAGCCAGAGCAGGACACATGAAAGGATCTAGCTGGTGCTGTTGTGCCCAAATAGAAAATCTCTTCCATTTGCTAGAGTAAACTTTCTGGTAGAATCCTTATGAACCGCAATCAAAATCTTCTGAATGGAAGAGGACAGCCTGGGAGTTCTAGCCATCAAAGAAAGTGGAGCAGCCAAGTGGTTAACTTCAGGTTGAGAACATCTGGATGTGGGTTGCCCAAAGGATGGGACAGAAGATCCGGAATTGGATCAAGAGTCCAAGGAGGGCATTTGAGGTGAAACAAGGGGAACTAAACTTGTCGAGGTCAGAACAGGGCAATGAGGATGACTTTGCACTTCAACCTCTGAGCTTTTTGGAGGAATTTGGATATCAGAGGAAGAGGGGGATAGGCATAAAGGAGACCAGGGGGCCAAGCATGGATCAGAGAATCTCTGTGGGACTCCCCTGAAGGGGGGATCAGGACAAAACACTCGCTGCACTTGGCACTGGAAGGAGAAGTGAAGAGATCACAGCAAGGTTTACCCCATTTTTGAAAGATCATGTCTGCCACTGATGGATTGAGAGACCACTCATGAGGCATCAGAATGGTTCTGCTGAGCTTGTCTGCAAGAATGTTTGACTTCCCAGTATGTGCATTACCACTAGAAAGTGGTTGGAAGAGATTGCCCATTCCACAGTCTCATGGCCTCTCGACACAGGGGATAAGACTTGGTTCTTCCCTGTTTGTTGATGTACCAGACAATTGACATACTGTCTGTATGGATGGCAATTGTCCCTGTGGGAAGAAAGGCATGCAGAGCTTGCAATGCTAAAACGACCGCTCTCATCTCCAAGACATTCATATGTAAATTGGTCTCTAGGAAGGACCAGGTGCCTTGGACTGTCTGACAAAGCCAATGGCCCCCCACCTGTGCTGGGAGGCATCCATGGTCATTGTGGCCTTGGAAGGAGGAGGAACAAATGGTTGGCCTAAGTGAAGATCCTGAGATCGAAGCCACCATAGGAGAGACTCCTTGCAGGCTCAACATAGTTTAATGGGATAGTCTATGGGTAGATTGAGGAGGGACCATTGGACTGTTAGGGTCCACTGAAGCACCCTCATGTGAAGACAATCCATTGGCAGAAGAGTTATAGTAGCTGCCATTGATCCCAATGCTCAGAGAATGAGAAAAGAGAGGGAGGATGGTTAGAAAGGATCTGTATAACATGTAGTTGGAGGGACTGAATCCTGTCCAAGGGAAGAAAGGCCATACATTGTTTTGTGTCCAGCAAGGCTCCTATGAAGTTGATGATCTGAACCGGATCCATTTTGGACTTTTGAAAGATTGATAGTTATGCCCAAGATCGAGGCTAGGTGAAGGATACAATCCCTGGCTTGGAGAAGTCTATGCTTGGTGGGAGCAATGAGGAGCCAATCATCCAAATAAGGAAACATGCAGAATCTGAGCAGTCTCGGGTGAGCTACAACTACTGCCATCACTTTGGTAAACATCCTGGGGGCTGTGGTGAGTTCAAAGTGGAGTACCCTGAACTGGAAGTGACTGGCTCCCAAATGGGAGTGGAGAGACCTTCTGGAGCATGTTTTCATCTTGATATGATAATACACATCCTGAAGGTCAACAGAGCACATCCAATCATCCTTCTGAAGAAAAGGTAGAATGGACTGTATTGTGACCATCCGGAATTTTGTTTTGGCAATGGACTTGTTTAGGGCAGTGAGATCCAGAATTGGTCTGAAGTCCCCAGTCTTCTCTGGCACCAAAAAGAATCCTGAATAGATGCCCGATCCGAACTGGTCTTGGGGGATGGATTGGATGACCCCTTTTTTTCAGCAGCTTTTTAATTTCCAGAGCTGTTGCCTCCCTTTGATTGGGTTGTACATTGGGGAGGTTTTGTCTCAGAACTGAGGATTTGAAGAAGGGGATGGTGTAACCTCTGAATATTATCTGTAACAAACAATGATCATCCATGATGGCTTCCCAGGCTGTTGGTTGTAAGGAAAGTTGTCCCCTGACCACCTCCAGAGTAGAGCAGTTGGGCAATCCTTCAGGACTGCTGAAAAGTGCCTGTCTAAGAATGTATCTTGAGACTCCTGTTTTCTCGGACTCCCACCCTTCGCCATGGGGGCGAAGTGTGCCATAAGAATCATTTCTTCATCTGCTACTGCAGAAAGACTCTCCCTGCAAATTCTGGAAAACACCTCGAGCCTTTCAAAACCACAGCTTTTTACCACCACACTGATTTCTGGAACAGGATCATTGTGGGGTAGAAAAGTGTCTTTCTCGCTCTGGAAGGCAGTGTCTCTAACTGTGGGACCAAACAGAGATGGTCCATCAAAGGGCATGTTGATGAAGGATGCCTTGAAGGGTTCCAAGAATTCACATATCCACATCCAGGCATGATGCCAAATAGCAACACCTGAACCAGCAGCCCTTGGGCACCCTCATCTGCATACAAATGTAGCCTCATGGACATGTTGGAAATAGAATGGAGGGTGGCAATTTTGGAGGGGAAGACTTTCTTGTTCTCTTCAGATATGGTACCTGGGCAGAATCAGAAAGTTCCTTGATGAAGTCTCTCTGAAGTCTGATCATGTACGACAGATAATTCAGTGTGTGCAAAGAAAAGGTCACTGAAGAGTAAACTCACTTCCCGAATATGTCCATCGCCCTTGACTCCCTGTCAGGAGAATGGACTGAAGAGCTTTCCTGGGCCAGCTTTCTTTCTGGCTGCTGCAACCACCATTGCATTGACCAGAATGCCCTTAATCCAGTGTGAATCTGAGGGGGTGCTAAGTATTTTATCCAGGCACTTGGGAATGGGTACTACCATGTCCAATTCCTTCCAAGCCCTGCAGGATATCAAGTCAATCAGGGGGTCCACGGGGGGGGGGGGGACCCAGAATGTAGATGGACCTGTTCCAAATGCTTCCAGGAACATGGACTCAAAGTTGGGTTTGTGGGCAGGCCACCCACCTTTTTGTCAAAGGATCTCCATGATGTCCCCAAAGGAGACATCCTCAGGTGGGGATTGGGGGAACCTTCCCCATCATCCAAGTCTGTGTCTTCAGTCAAAGATCCAGTGGGGAATCCAAGTGCCTCCTTTTGCATGTGTGCTTCCAGTGCACCTCCTCAGGAGGAATGCTCCAGGAAGGTGTTGGAAGACTGGGCATGCTCCTGATGAGAAGCCACCTGGAAACTTCAATAGTCTGTCCTGAAGGAGACAGAATAGAGTGATCTGGCGTGGCCAACTCAGAAGGGAGAGGGCCGGATCTGAGGAATGGAAAATCAAGGCTCTCACGGAGGCAGAGAGAACCTTCTCCACTACTTCAAAGGCCGAGGGCAAACGAGACTCCAGGAGCAACTCAGTCTGGGCCGAAGCCATCGACATCGAAGACCCAAGAACCCCTTCCACTCCCAGCACCAAAGGATGAGTTGGAGTCAAGCTGTCAAGAGCCAAGGTGGAGTATTAGCTCCAGAAGCCTGGCAGATGAAGCCACCCTCTCGGACTAGATGCCGAAGTTACGGCTCCGAGAGTCAGCCAGGCCCAATGAAACATAGGCCAAACCACTCAGGGTGACTGTCAGCATTGACGTGGAGGTATCTATCAGTGACAATGTCTTGAAACTCGGGAACCTCAGACCCAAGAGATCTGAAGCCAAAGGTCAGATCGGAAAAGGAGAAATAGGCATGAAGGTAGGTTGTGCATTCACAGCTCCAGAGGGAGACAGAGCTGGCAAAACACCCACCTGAATCTGCACCTTCAGAAATTTCATCAGCCTGTCTACCTCAAATACTGAAAGGGTCTGGGAGGACCTGACAGAAGAAGCTGTCAACCCTGGCCTGAAGTGGTGCTTGGGCAACGCCAACAGAAAAGGCTTGGGAAGAAGGCCCTTTGGCTCCAGTGAAAAACAAGGACAGCAGAGGAGAAGAGGCAGAAGTAGAAGGGCGACTTTTGTCAGGTGGTTCTCCCAGAGGGACAGAAGCTCTATCGGGAAACCATTTCCTAGCCTTGTCCTTATCCCTAGGTCTGTCAGAACCCTTGTAGCCAGCTTTCTTTGAGGGGACTGAAACCCCTGACATGGACACTGCAGAAGAAGAAGAAGCAGAGGAAGGAAGAAGGCCCTTTAGGAATAACTGATGCCTCCTGTCTATAAGTGCGTGCTGATTAAAGCCTGTGCAAATAGAACAGGAGGAATCTAAATGGGCCGCTCCTAAACAAACTACACACAGAGTGTAGGCATCTGAAGGTGGAATTTTATGCCCACACTCTATGCATTTCTTGAAGCCTGCTGGCTTGGAATTAGCCATGGCAGGACACACTACAGACTAAACTACACTACCAAAGAAGAAGGAAGAGAAGGAAGAAATAGACAGAGAGAGAGAGAGAGAGAGAGACTACTTTTCCTATACTTTAACTGCTACTAAGTTTTTTGCTTTTTTAAATTTTTTAATTAATAAAAGATAGGAGACAACAACAACAACCAACAAAATATGCACTCACACACAGATGGTCACTGAAAATTCCCTGGAGGAAGCTCAGAGCCTGAATGCCATGGCTGTTCAAAATGAGCAGCAAACGAGACCTGTGGGGTGGAGGGAGTGTGGGGCATTATGTGTAAGATAGGAGGATCTCAGTTTTCAGTTCCAAGGCTGGAATATATGGCCAAGTCAGATCCGAGATACACAGGTTGAAGCGCAAATGAAGGCAACAACTTTAGATCCTCAGCTTAATGGCTGCGGATCCAAGGCCACCGGATCCAAAGACAGTTAGGCAATTTCCACAATCACATAGGATCAGAGGCCAGAGACAAAAACTTTGCACTTGAGACAGCTCCAAATCTGAAGGCACTAGCTCTGTCCAAGAAAAAACTACATTCAATCAGATTTGGAAACCTGCGACCCAATGATGGAGCAGGAAGCGGCAGACTAACTATACCTACTTTCAGATCCTGAGGGAACAGAACTGGGGATCTGAAGGTACAGCCTAAACTACAGATCCGAAGCCAAGGATCCAAAATGATCTAAAGATGGTTCCATATATCAGGATTTTTATAAATCATTTTAAGAAAAAAAAAATAAGAAAAAAACAAGGGGGGGGGTCAGCCCCTAAAGGAATCATGTCTAAAACAGGCAATTTTTCAATTGTACCTGCACTCATGGGGTATCCGAAATTGTCTTGTGTGGTTGAATCATTCTTTTGAACTGCAATGTTGTAGTCCCCATTACAACATAGATAACCCTCTTGGGTAAATTGTCAAGAACAATTCAAATCACTGTACCAAAGAAAAGTATCAACCTTAGGAACTTTTCCACTGACTCTTATTTCAGTCTAACTTAGATGCTTGTTACATGCCATGAAAGAAGCCATGCTGAAAAAACAGTGACTTATTCTCTGGCCTGTCCCAATTTCCTGCTCCAAGGGCCTGAGAGGAAATGTAGGGAGAAAAACAAGAGTGTCAGTATTAGAAATGCTTAATGGCACTTCCTAATAAGTCCCAAGAATGCAACCAAAGAGAAGGGGAAGGCTATCTTCAAGACCAGGAGCGAACGCCACACCAGCAAGGGAAAAATACCCATGAGGGACAGGAGTCCACAGACACACTATACGTTTATAGTTACCTAAATATACATACTCATGCCCAAACAAAAAGGTAAAACTGCAGCTCACAACACAAGACAATCTACCCAAACAAAATAAGGGATAGAGCACTGAGAACAACACGCGCTGAATAGATGACCGTTGACAGCATAAAAGCAGTAAATCAACAGATCACTGCCCGAAGTGAAAAAACTGTTCACTACGGGAGAACCGTGAGCCGCACATCCAGGAAGCTATAAAAAGAACCAAAGAAGCACAAAAAAGAAAACAAGCGGTCCAAGACACAGGAGGCAATGGCTGCACCCTCAGAGAAATCCAAAGAAACAGGAGATACCAAACAAGCCAAAGGGAAGATAATAGCACATCTAGAATTCCATCTCCACCTCCGTACAAACAGAAAGCTGATGAAAGAAATGGCGGAAGGAAGAAAAACTAGTAACAGACTAATGAACAACCAAGAGGGAGGAAAGGACAAATAACTAGCCCAAATAGAAGAAGTATAAAGAAAAAAAAGAGAATTAAAGTCCTTACAGTTCGAGAACATAGAATCTTCCATCTTACCACTTCTGGCTGCAAATGAAATCTGAGGAGTTAGAGGCTGTTTGTTGCATTATGGGAAGAGGGAGAAGCTTGAGATTAGGATCTGAAGTCTGGAAAATGTGGCTGAGTCAGAACTGAGGATCGGATCCATAACCCATCACTGGGGAAGAATGAGAAGGACATCATCATATTCTGGTGTTTACTGTAAATAAATATTTTGTATCTTCATGTTCTTTTATTATTTATTATTAAAATATATTTAAATTTTACACTGTGACTGGTCCTTTCAGAAAAATGTTTAAGTTTTGATAGTATTTGCATATATTTATTTGGTGATAACTCTGGCCACTCCTGAAAGCCTTACTGTTTGGTCATCAATGCCATCTGTATTAACTTCACTCAGTATAACTGGATACCTTTTTAAGAGCCTTATAGTAAATGACTGATGGCAGTGAATCTACCTTATAGTCTGGGCAGAGTTGATAGAGCGGGTAATCTGTACCAGCCTTTCCCAGGTGTGTGTGTGTGTGTGTGTGTGTGTGTGTGTGTGTGTGTGTGTGTGTGTGTGTGTGTGTGTGTGTGTGTGTGTGTGTGTGTGGCCTGTGTGTGTGTGTGTGTGTGTGTGTGTGTGTGTGTGTGTGTGTGTGTGTGTGTGTGTGTGTGTGTGTGTGTGTGTGTGTGTGTGTGTCTCAGCTACAGGGAGCAGGGACAAAAAAGCACTGGTTTCAAACAGAGGGTGCTGAACACAGCTGTGCCAGTGGAGACCCTTTCTGGGGAAGAGACAGATACAGAGAAACCCAACCCTGGGCTGACTGTGTTCCCTGTGTGCTGTTAAGGAAAACTGTGCTTGATGCAGAGAGGTCTGCATCTGGAAATACCGAGTGTATCCATTTGTATTCCAAGTGAACGTCCCTCTCCAGTGTCAGTGGTGAAGATTCAGGCTCCTACATTACTGGCCCAGAGTGGGGATGTCACATATTGGTGAGCAGTGGTGTGGATATTGAACTTCTGTAGCCTGTAAGCAGCTGTCACTAAATGTGTGCATTCTCTCAGCAGCCACAAGAAAAACACTTGGAGTTTCATATCACAACAGTTTTACTTATTTTTGTTATATTAGTCTAGTCAGGAAAAGCAGCCAAAGATGTCAGCAGAGAATGATGACAAGCGGACAAAGAACCAGTTGGCCAAGGTGTGTGAAGCCAAAGGACTGATGTATGCCACCCTAGCTAAACAGGAAATGATTTCAGTCTTAGTCACAGCTCAGACAAGCAACTACAAGGATAATCAGTCTGGTGATGGGAATTTGCTGCCCTCAGAAACAAGACAGTTCAACTTTTCCTCAGAGGACTAATAAAATCTATCTGGAGTTAGAGAGACTTGAACTGAAGACCAAACATTTGGAATTAGAATCAGCAGAGAGACTGAGACGTTTGGAGGCTGAAGAAAATCAGAGATTGCTGTGTTTGGAGGCAAAAGAAAAGGAGAAGCAGCATCAACATGAGAGGGAGATGCTGACCCTTCACCAGGGACATGAAGGTCATGGGGAAGGGAATAACCATACCCCAGAAGCAACAAAGGTCAGTAAATTTCTTACACAGTTTACAGAGAGTGATAATTTTGACAGCTTTACTCATATATTTGAAAGAGAATGTAAACAGTATAATGTTGACCAAGAGCTTTGGGTACGGTTCCCGAGCCCCTTACTCCATGGTAAAGCTGTAACTGCTGTTTCTAAATTGTCTGATATTGATATTTTAAACTATGAAAAAGTAAAGAAATATTTACTTGAAGTTACCTTAAATTTACAGAAAAAAGTTTTGAGAGCATAAATGCAAGGCAGATGAAAGTGTGTGTGATTACATTACTGAGTTAAGCACTTATTTTCCATAGGTGGGTGACAGGGTGTCAGGTCACCACTTTTGAAGGACTGTTGGACCTTTTGGTGAGGGAACAATCCCTTAGCACATTTCTGGAGGACATGAGAATCTGGTTGGCAGACTGAGAATGTAACTCTACAGATGAGCTGGGGATAAAAGGGGATCTCTACTTAGCAAGCAGGACATCACTGCACAGGAAAGGGATACCAAGTGCTGCACATGGATATAAGGGAACCCATGGTGGGCAGCCTAAACCACCCCAACAGGGTCCACCAGTAACAGGAGAAGCCACTAGTTTAGGTTAATGACCAGGACCAAGGGTTAAAAGTTTTAAATGCACCAGTGGGGCCATGTATCATATAGATGTCCATGGAGGCAAGGTGGTGAACAAAAGGTGGGGGAGCCAGCAAGTGGGAACAACAGTATGCCAGTGGTAACTAGTCTGAAGACAACAGGGCTACTAAACTATCACAACAGGTTATATCCTATCTTAGTGGATGGAAAACAGGCCACTGCTAAGAGAGAGATGGCCTCTGACATAACCATTGTGAAGCCTGCAGTGGTTAAAGTGCAGCAGTACTTGCTTAGGCAGTCCACTCCAGAGATTTAGGAGGGACCCTATTCCAAATGCCTTTGGTCAAGGTTCACCTTGACTAGGAGGGTGGAAAAGGAAGCAAGCAAGTAGCTGTGTTTGAGGATATCCCTGCAGATGTGTTGATAGGGAATGATTTTGATAATGAAGTATCTTGTGTGCATGCAGTTACATGCAGTCAGGCTTGGAGATAGGCATGTGGGTCTGGAAGCCTGGGGGAAACCCAGACAGACACTACACCTGAAGCCAGGGCTAGTGAGGGGGCTATTTCAGGGAGGGAGCTGCCCTGTAGCGGTAAGCCTGAAGGTGAGCCACAGCTGCTGGTAGGTAATGATGTTCCCTTGGACAGAGCGACTGCAAGGGCAGAGGTGACTGGTAGTACCCAAGCTGACAGCGAGGCACTGCTGTCAGAGGATACCAGACTTCCTGTGGAAGGGGAGCTGGGAAGAGTCAGAAACGTACAGCTAAGACAGGCTCATCTCTCAGAGCCTATACTAAAAGGCTTGAGGGCAGTAGCTACAGAGGCACCTGATTCTCAAGGAAAAGGGGAGTCTGTATACTGGAACAAAGGGTTACTGTATAGAGACAGGACCCCTGAAGGAGGGCTAGAGGGTGAGGTAATACAGCAATTGATAGTGCCTACAGCCTACCATCTGGCACTTCCAGGCATAGCCCATGACATTCTTTTTGCAGGTCATATAGGCATAAAGCGTACCAAGAGACATATTATGCAGAACTTTTATTGGCCTGGGATTGCAAGGGATGTAACAGGGTACTGCAGAACCCGTAAGCAGTACCAAAAAGTAGACAAGGCAGGAGACAATAACAAAGCTCCTTTGATGCCTTTGCCTGTGACTGAGGAGATGTTTCAAAGGGTAGCTATGGATACTGCAAGGCTTCTGAGTACTCCAAATTCCACAGAGAAGAAGTATATCCTAGTGGTAGTTGATTATGCTACCAGATACCCTGAGGCGGTGGCTCTGTCCTCCATTGAGGCAGAAAAGGTGGGAAATGTTTTGTTAGAGATTTTCAGCAGGGTAGGTTTCCCAAAGAAATACTGACTGACAAAGGTGCCAATTTTATGTCAGACCTCCTGGCTTGTCTGGAAGCACTGTTAGGTGAAGCACCTAAAGATCACCGCCCTATCATCCCCAGACTAATGGTGCGGTGGAGAGGTTAAATTCTACATTAAAGACCGTGCTATGGGCATTTGCAGACCAGTTTAAGAGACAGTGGGACAAATATTGGCCCTGTCTGCTGTTTGCATACAGAGAGGTACCCCAGGAATCAACAGTTTTTTCACCCTTTGAGCTGCTGTATGGGCATAGGGTGAGGGGACCTTTAGATCTGATTTCTGATGAGTGAGAATCCCCCAAGGAGTCTGCTGTGGCATATGTCCGAAACCTCAAGAAAAGTCTTAGGGAGCTCATTGGCTTAGCCCAAGAGAACCTGGCAGGAGCCCAACAGCAGAAAAAGGTCTGGTATGACAGCAATGCTCAAGCCAGAGAGTATGCTGTGGGCCAGCAGGTGATGATTCTCAATCCTGTCAGACACAATAAGCTGCAGGCAGCTTAGGAGGGACCCTTCAAAGTGGTAAGGAAGGTCAGTGATGTTAATTACATGGTAGAACTGCTAGGCAGGAGGTAGGGGCACAAATTGTACCATGTTAACATGATGAACCTGCCATGATACGGAGGCTCAGTAGGAGGCAGGAGGAGTCTGAGGGGGATCTACGGCTACATCGAGCCAGCCAGCAAAATGCCAAGTTAAACAAGAAAAAAGTCAAAAAGGCTCTCAAAGATCATTCTAACAACAAAGTACTAAGAAATGACGATCACCACAGCTAAAATAAAAACAAAAAAACTTTAATACAAAGCCAGGAAACAAAGGTAAACGCTTTCACAGTCCTCAGTCTGCTTCATCTGAAGAAGTCTGAGGACTGTGAAAGGGCTTACCTTTGTTTCCTGATTTGAAAAACAACTGTTTTTGTATTAAAGTTTTTTGTTTTATTTTAGCCGTGGTGACTGTCCTTTCTTTATTTTTTAAAATGGCAAGTTACTAAGGTGGAGCTTAGGGTTGCAGCCATATGACATGACAATGCAGCACCATTATGGGGTTAGCAATGCCAATACAGTTGGGCCCTCAAGATAGGGTATGGGGTAATGTATTCCCATATAGGGTTATTTCTCTCAAGCAATGTTTCTCAAGGTGCACTTGAAAAACTAGCTTCCGTCTTCAAAGGAGGGAAAATATATGATGATTGCCAGCCATGCCTGGAGAAGTAGGGGAGTGGATGTATAACATATGCCAGCATAAGCTATCTGGAGTTTTGTAAAGAATTGTATGCATGTCATTTGTGTAGCAAACTGATTTGTACAGATGCTTGTGTTTAAAAATATATTTGCAAAGTTGCTTGTGTTAAAATGTATCAACAGTGTGCCCTACTGAAAATAAAAGAAAATGTACATGTATTATTGTAACTGAATTAAATGTATATGTTTTACCAGAGAATACTGGAATAGAAGAGGTTAATCAAAATCCAACTGTAGTAAACTTTGAGAAATAGTTGAAATTAAATTAGGCCATAAAGACTGTATCTTACAAATGGATGCAGCCAGAGAAAATGTTTGGGAAACAAAATATTAGGAAACCTTCTTTACTGTCTCTAGCAGGGAGCCACTTACTACTCTGGAAGGGTAGAGGGTTAAAATTATTTTATGACTTTCAACAACTGCAGAAGATCTGAGCAAAGCTCTGTGTGTATGCTAACACACTGACAGTTTCTAGTGATGGGGGTTAGAGCGGGAAACAGAGTCAGATGACCAGATGTGTGTGATGTCATTCTGTAAGCCAAAAGTAATATTTAGATATTACTAGGAGATTGCTCTCAGTATTCTGTATTTTGTCTTGGATCTGACCAGAAGGACCACCCACCTGCCTTGCTCTAGTAAGTGACCAGGGATAGTAATTCTCTAAATCAGTCAGGAAAGTATAGAGAGATAGTATGTTTTTTTTCTGTAATGGTGTGAATCTTTCCAGCTGTGTTAGTTTTAATATTCCCTGTGATGAAACTCTGGTGTTTACTGCAAATAGATATTTCGTATTTTCATGTTTTTTATTATTAAATATATTTAAACTTTACATTGTGGCTGGACTTTTTAGAAAAATATTTATGTTTTGAGAGTATTTGCATATATTTATTTGGTGACAACTCTGGCCACTACTAAAAGCCTTACTGTTTGGTCAACATTACCATTTGTATTAATATTAACTTTACTCAGTATAATTAGACACCCTTTTAAGACCTTTATAGTAACTGAGTAGTGGCACTGACTCTACCTTAAAGTCCAGGCAGAGCTGGTAGATCAGGTAATCTGTGCCAGCCTTTCCCAGGTGTGTGTGTGTGAAAATTAAATCTCAAAGTGTGTGTGTCAGCTACAGGAAGCAGGGACACAAAACACTGGTTTCAAAGAAAGGGTTCTGAACATAGCTGTGCCAGTGGAGAGCCTTACTGGAGACCTGGGGAGAGAGAGATACAGAGAAATCCAGACCCCAGGCTGATTGTGTTCCCTGTGTGCTCTTAAGGGAAATTGTGCTTGATATGTAGAGAAGTCTGCATCTGGAAATACTGAGTGTATCCATTTGTATTCCAAGTGGACGTCCCTCACCCATGTCAGTGGTGAGGATTCAGGGTCCTTGATTACTGGCCCAGAGTGGGGAAGCCGCAGCCGGCCTTATGCACATGCCAACTAGGCAGCCACTTAGGGCGCCACTCTAGCAGAGGTGCTTCTCCAGTATTTTTTTTTTTTTGTAGTAATAAAACAGTTTCTTTAAAATATGGTGAATGAGTACAGTAAAAACTGAAGAGTAAGAAAACACTGTGAGGAAAAAGGAAGAAAAAAGTAATCTGGATGGTGTAGGTATACCAGGATGAGGGCACCTGGTGGTGGGGGTAGGGCGCTGTGGAGTCCTTTTGCCTAGGGCATCAGTTGATTAAAGGCCAGCCCTATCTCAAACTCTAGCTCAAGAAATCTGGACAAAGCCAAAAAAATTGGGGGGGAACAAAGGACCCAAAATTAGGGACAGATTTTAAATATTACTCCTATAAACCTAGAAAGATAATGAAATAATAAAAAGTTTGGCAATAATGGAGAACGGTGGACTGAAATACTGTCTTTGCGATCATGATTTACAATGCTATGTCAGCAGCACGCATGTGTACAACTGCGATTCTGCACTAACATTTCAATCATCATGCGAAGATACTATTTCAGTCCAGTGTTCTCCATTATCGCTGAGGTATTAATATTAGAACTGAAGTGAAATAAAAGTATGTCTTGAGTTCAAGTGACTCCAAACTAATGTTATGAGTGTTAAGAATTTAGGAATTAAAGGATAATGTGAAGAAAGAGAAAAGGAAGTAATATCAGGTGGTAAGTGTTGTGGGAACAGGTAGACAGAGAAGAAAGATAGCTTGAAAGGGGTATAACTGAAACTGTGTATTACTCATTGCTGTGACTATCCTTTGAAAAATATTAACTCTACTGTCTTTTACTGCTTGTCTTACCTTTTCATCTCTATTATATATTTAGGTATTTTCATTGTAGAGATTACATTTTCACAAAATCTAGCTTTTGACTAATATTAAATCTATATTCACCATTTTTATTTTGTATATTTTCTAAATTACCTCTTTTCTATTACACTCCTTGTTATTTACGTCTTTTTACTTCCAGTAAATAATTCACTAGCACAAGTCTTGTATATCTCTATCTCTGTACTCAACGAAACTTTTCTCTAATCTGTTTTTGCATGTCTAAATATTATTTTTCTACAAATGTAATCAATATATACTTATAAACATGTTGATATGACAAACTGAAAAATCTTTCTCACAAAATGTAAACAATGTAAATATCTAGTGCTCTTCATTTTTAAGATTTATTCCTCAAACTTTAAATCTACTTTATATGTAAGGTACTCAATATAATAAATGCTTGTATAAATAATCTTATATACTGTACAGTAGAATCCAGTACTCTCTACAATAAATGATACTTGTAACTGTTTTATAACTTACAAAGTACTATATTACAAATGTACCTCACTGGCAGATCAGAGCAGAAGTGGGTGTAGCCTCAGTGATTGACAGGTGAAGAAAGCATGTCATAGGTTCATAGGTTCATACTAGGTTATCTGCCCAAGGGCATTTATAAGCCTAGCCCATAGTTATGTGGCTTTCGCCACCCCTTTAGTTTGAATAAAAACTATGCCTATCATTTTGCTGTGCCTCTGTCAAGCAGTGACACTGAAGTAATCCCTGGGGTATATCTGCAATCTCCCATCCATTGGTCAAGATTCCTCTTGAACAAGGCCAGAGAGGTGCTCTGCCTCACATGTACCGGGATTTTGTTCCACAGCATAGGGAGTCTCTGGGTGATGAATCTGTCCCTCCAGCACGTTCTATTTATAACCGTGTCAAGGTTTAAGTCTCCGCCCTTGTGGTTCTGAGGGATCTAGATTTTTGAGGTGAAGCATATTCATCAAATCTGGGTTTGACATGGCCTTATATGTCAGGCACAGGTCACCTCTGAGCAAGCGGTATGAGACTGAATAGAGCTGGAGTTTTTCAGTCGGGCAGCATAAGACATATTTTTGAGACCCTTTATCCTTTTGGTGAGGAACTTTTGGGGCCTTTCAAGCTGCAGCAGGTGTCTGGTCAGATACATTCGAGCGGGCATTGTACTCAATCATAGGTCTAATGAGTGATGAGTACAGGGGATGATGACCTCCCTTGATCTAGATGTGAATCCCTTCATGATCAGGTGGGTGATATAGAAGGTTTTCCTAACTACTTTAGCAACATGAGTGTCAAGCGAAGGCTACTGTCAACCTGGGTCCCCAGATCTCTGATGACTTTTTCTGTGCTCAGTGGATTGCCACCTATATGGTAGCTAGGGGTAACCTTGTTTTTCCCGAAGGGTATGACTATGCATTTTTGGCGTTTAACTTCAGGCCATGGCTCTGGCACCAGTTATCCGTTTCTGTGAGGCCCTTCTGGAGGATATCTGTGTCAGATGTGTTTTCGACTATGGCCCAGTTTGCAGTCATCTGCAAACTTTGTCAGCCATAACCCTCCTGTGTTTGCTTGTACTTCAGAAAAGTAGATGCCGAACAAGAGTGGACCCAGGACTGAGCCCTGTGGGACACCACTTGTGACAGGCTTTGAGTCTGACATGACTCCAGCAACTCTGACCCTGTGGGTTCTGTCACTTAGCCAGTTTGCAACCCATCTTGTGATGTATGGGTTTACATTCAAGCTGATGAGTTTTCGATGATACCTGAGTGGGGTATTGTGTGAAGGCCTTTGCCAGGTCGAGGTAGGCTGTATGGACTGCCTTTCCCTCATCAATGGCCTTGGTGACTGTCTCGAAAAAGTCAACCAAGTTTAAGAGGCAGGATCTGCCTTTGACAAAGCCAAACTGGGTTGGATCCAAAGTCTGCAAGTTCCCTATGTCTTTATTTATGAGTTCCATTATGATCCTCTCCATGGCTTTGCAGATAAGGCTTGTCAAGCTAATGGGGCGGTAATTTCCAGGGTCTGTGGAGGCACCGCCCTTATGAAGTGGGACCACAGTCGCCGTGCACCACTCCTTGGGTACGTATCCTGAGGTGAGGCTAAGATTAAACAGCTGTCCTAACTGTGGGTTTAATTCCTCGTTGAGTTCATGAAGCACACAGCCGGGGACACCATCCGGTCCCATGGATGCTGTGTTTTTTGCCTTAGTGAGGGCAGTTCTCACCTGGGCGTGGTATACCACCTCATCATGGTATAAAGATGATGCATGGTTGACAGTCATGCAGATTACAGTGTGCAAGTATTTCTCTTTCCTTTGTTTTTGCAGGGGACAAGCCCCCTGCAGCCCCCCCCCCACAAATTAAATATACCAACTCCAAGATTGCACTACCTTGAGGAAAAGGGCAAACTACGAATAGACAATGAATATTCATGCCGCCATCAGTATGAATATTACTTTACTTTCACCAATTGTTGGATGGTGGGCAGGGTTTGAGCGGGACTTGCTACTGCGTATCCTGCAAGGTCAGTTTCTAATACAAAGCCTAAACATATTCGTAAATTTTCCAAGCAAGTTATTCTCTTGAAATCATAAGATACACCAAAGGATTACATTTTTATAACACAGACTTCCATTAAGTGTTTTACAATGATTTTTCCAAAATCTTTTTTTTTTTTTGGGGGGGGGGGGTGCCACAAGAAAAGTTCTAAGTGCAAGTTCAGTGACACAAGAAGAAAGTTGGTAAAAATGCTTATCCATGTAAAGAACAGCCAGAGTTAAGTTAAAGGAAATAAAAATAGTAATATTTTAAATGAGACATTGGGCCTCAACAAAAATGAGTACTACTAAAGAAATGACATGCTTATTTCAAATGGTTTAGCCACAGATTAGACCTGGTTACAGGTACATTTAAACATGAAGAAAATTGTAGATTTATGTATAGGATAAAGCTAGGTTTAGAAAAATTACATTTTTATGCTTATGCATAGCCACCCAGTGATGTAAACCTTGGCTCTAGATGACAGTTATGGTTGAAGTGACATTCCAACCCCACGTGGAAAATGGGTTGTAGATGGATGGATGGATATGAATGTCAATCTCATAAATATATGGGAAATTTTAGTGTTCCTAGTTATTTTACAGTGATAATGACTTAAAAATTGGCTCAATAAATTAAAAAATATAGTGACTTTCTTCTTTGAAAATAAGGGTGTCAGTGGTTGTAATAACCGTACTGAATTTATAATGTAGTAAAGATTTTGTTATAATTCTGCTAAGAGGGAAAATGGCAGGACAGTACCTGGCAGCTTCCACAGTATGCACAGTAGTTGTATATAATAAAACAGATTTTACCAAATAGTATCAAAGCTGGCATTATTCAGGCATCGGTTTAAAAGATAAAGCATGTCACAATAAATTTGTCATTTATCAGTATAAATTATATAATGACCTAAAAATCCAATAGTAAAAGTTGTTTAATGGTGCATCTTTCTTAATGGTCATGAGCGATGCAAAGTGAGAGAACAATGAGAGGTTATTACAGATTTTGCTTAAGTGGGCAACTATTGACTGACCGAAAATTTTCATGTTACGAATATGGGATTAACTAGTAATGGATTACAAAATGAAAAAAAAAAAAAAAAAAAAAAGGAATTGCAAATTATAAATGGGTTTGTGAATGTGCATAACTGAATGAGTAATGTACAGTGTTCACACAACAATCAAAAATAAGACATTCTGACAGTATTTTAATATAACATCAGAAATACCATTATACAGTTATACACATCATCTCAAGATAAATATTGAGTTATGTGTAGTCAAGTAAATCAAGGTTAAAACAAATGTTACACACAGAATTATGAATTGCACATTACCTGACAGGAGAAGCCTGATATTTCACAGGGTACATATCCTACACAATTACAGCATTAGTGCAAGTTTGTGTAATAAGATTTAACCTTTGATGTTTTAATGTATGTCTGAATGACAAAAATATGCAATAAAAATATGATATATAAAACTAAATTTTTGCATCTGATCATCATCCTCCTTTTCCTCCCATTTTCTACATGGGATCGGGATGTTGTGCCAAACCAGATTTTTCACAGGGTATATATATCCTATACAATTACAGCATTAATGAGGTTTGAGTAATAAGATTTGACCTTTGATATGTTAATGTATGTCTGAATGACAAAGTTATTCATTAAAATTTGATATACAAAATGACATTTTTGACATCTGAATATCATCCTCCTCCTCCCCCTTTCCTCTATTTTCTACACGGGGCTGGGGTGCCATGTCAACTGTCACCATTTTTCAATGCCACTCCTACCCTTTTCAACACTCATGCCTAACTGCCACAGGTCTTCTCTCACATAATCCATCCACCATTTTGTTGGATGCTCTCGTTTCCTCTTGCCTTCTTCCTGTATGTTCCAAATCATCTTCGTTTTCTGCATATGTGCCCGAACTACTGTAATCTGTCCTCCCTGACCTCTTCTGCAACTGAAATTACTTTGGCTTCTGCTCCGATGTCCTTATTTCTTCGTCTATCCCACAGTGTGCATCCTACCACACATCTCAAGGCACTTCATCGCCATCACCTCTAGCTTCCTCCACTGCTCTGCCTTTACTGCCCAGGTTTCTGTATCATACAGAAGTACTGGTCATACCACTGTTTTGCACACCTTACTTTTCAGCTCCTTTGGCATTGTTCTGTCATATACTACACCCTCTAATTCTAGCTTTGAACTCCTCTTTCAGACTTTCCTTCTCCTCAACCATCTTTCCCAGATACTTGAAGCTGTTTAACCTGTTCTACTATTTTCCCTTCCATCTCAGTTGTCAGTTTCTTCCATTTCCATTCATTTGCTGCCATTACAACTTTCTCATTTGTACTCAGTTTCACTCCATGTGACTTCACTTTTGCATTTCACTCCCCTACATTTTTCTGAAGTTCTTGCTCAGAGTCTGCCTGAAATGCCACATTGTCTGCAAACAGCAACTTTTTTATCTGTCCTCTCTGACCTGTTTGCTAATGTAGCCCAACAGTATGAACAGCAGCTGGCTCAGAGCTAAACCCTGATGCACACCCACTTCCTCTGGGAACTCCTCTGTGAGACTTGAGTCATTGGGTTCTTGTACACAGCTTGCACCAATTCTACCAATGTTTCTGGGACTTTGAACAACTGCATGACTGCCAAATCAGCTTTCTTGGGACCTTGTCACATGCTTTCTCCAAGTCTAGAAATGCCAAGTTGGACACTTTCCTCATCGCTAGCTTCTTCTCAGCTATTAGTCTCACTGCACACATTGGGTCAGTTGTGCTGCATCCTGATCTGACTCTGAGATCCTCATTTTCTATCTCACTTTCAACTATTCTGAGTATTCATTTATCAATCACCCTCTAAAGAGCTTTCATGCAATGTGATAGGAGTTTAATATGTCTGTACTGCCCTCAATCGTGAATATCAAGTGTGTTCTTAAACAATGGCAATAGTATGTTTATTCTCCAGTCATCTGGGATACAGTTTTTTTCTCCATACTACTATGAATACTCTCAGGAGTTATTTCTCCCGTATCTCACCCAACATCTTTATCATATCTATTGTGAGCTCATCTGAGCCTGCTGCTTTCCTTGACTTCATTTTCCTTAGTGCTGTTCTTACTTCTATGGTGGGCTCTTCCTCTTCCCTCATCATAGGCTGTGTCTGAGGCAGTACAGCTTCTGTGAGGTTTTCTTTATTTAACAGCTGCCAGAAGTACTCCTTCCATCTGCCTTTGATGTCCTGTAGATTAGTGAGCATGTTGTTATTGACATCCCTTATGAAGCGGGTCTGACTGTCTTCTTTTTTTCTTTCTGTCTATGCCTTGCAACTTGATACAGTTGGTGTGCGACATCTACTGAGTTACTTTCCAAAAGCTGGTAGTGTGCCTGTAATGCCTTGTTCTTTGCTACTGCAACTCCTTTCTTAACCTCTTTGGTAGACAACCAGTATTCCTTCTGAGCCTGGATGGTCTTTTCTCTCTCTCTCTCTCTCTCACTTTTTCCTTTCTTTTGATGACTTCCTGGACTTCTGCATTCCACCACCAGTTCTTTATGTACCTTATTTCCATACCTGACTCAGCCACATATCTCTCTGTAGTCCTCACACATTCTGTTTTGAGATACTCCCATTCTTCTTCAACACTATTTCCTCTTCTTGATGAGGTTCTAGAGCCCTGACTAGTTCCTTAAACTGTTATGCTTTCTCTCCAGTCAACTTCCAGGTCTTCATCCTGGCCTTTGTTGACCTTACAGCCTTCTCTGACCTGTGCTTGCAGTTGATTGTGGCAATCAGTGGTTTATGCTGTGGGCCAACTGTTTCATTGGAAATGACTTTGCAATACTTTACTAGGAGGAACGCTACCTGAGTTACATCATGACTACTCTTGTATGTGTTCTTGTAACTGTTTTCCTGAACCACGTGTTGATCACCATCAAGCCATTTTCCAGACAGAAGTCTAGAATGGCCTCTCCTTTATTCCTGTTGCCCCACCCATGTGGACCCAATCAGTCCTCATATCTTTTTCTGTCTGTCCTGATATGTGCATTCAGGTCACCCATTATCAACATCAATTCATGTTGCCCTACTTTATCTAGTAGGTCTTGCAACTATCTGAATGCACTCTTTTCCCCACTATCACAACCCTGCTGTGATTATGAATACTGCCCTATCATTAGGCTGGAGTCTGATTGCCATGAGTTTGTCACTAATTCTGATGACATCCCTCACTGCCTTCTGAAGGCTCTCAGTCACTACAATTCCATGTCCCCCTCCTGAGTAATATACTCTGGATCCCAAGTCATGTAGCTTTGCTGCACTGCCCTTCCATCCTTGATCATGGATACATAGGATGTCCAGCCTCCTCTTTGCTATCATGTTATCCAATTCAAAGCTCCGTCCTGTTAGTGAAACTACATTGAGTGTAACAATTCTTAGTTCATGTTTGGCAAGTTGATTGAGCAAAAGTTGGATGCAAGACCAGAGCTATCCCAGGTAACCCAAGCTGGGCAACTGGACACCAGCCAGTAGCTTATTGACCCAGGGCTGCTTGGATTTATGGTGGGTGCACATTGGCTACTAGGGGCACAATACAGCATACACTCATTAGCATGGGTCCCTGGCGTAGGTCACAGTAGGTCAGGTCCTCAACCTACTTATCACCGGCAAATACCCATGTCCATTTGGTGACAGTAGTCAGCATGACTGAATCAACTAGAGCCATATGTTACAGTGTCACGTGACTAGCCCTGCCATGGCAAGCAGTGTGTGATCTGTGTTCTCCAACCTTGAGAATACCGAATACGACAGTATACACCCAAAGCAATTAGTTCATACAACTCTTTCTCCTATAGAAGGATGAAGATGGACACACTCAGCATATTTTTTCAGAGGTGGGAGGTACCCCACAGAGACACAAGGACAGCATGCAAATTCCAAATAAGCACTGGTTGGAGGTCAAGATCAAACCTTGTACCTTGTGCATGAGATGAGAGGACCTTAACCATTATGCCAAATAATGTTCTATAGTGACTGACAAGATTATTTAAGTCTAATGTATCTTATACATTTTATTTGTATCTTAAGTAAAACAAAAAATATATAGACAAAGTTGAACAATAGTTACTCTTTGTGTAAATGTACAAGATATTTTGCCTTTACACATTTAGTGGGGGAGTTGTGGAAGCATGCATTTATAATTTTAATGTAGGCTTTTCTTATTGGAATTACAAGTTGGACTGACATATTATAATGGAGTAACATTGGGGTTTCTTTAGCTTATCAGAACAAGTCCTAAAACGTCAAGAAAAGAGAAAAGAAATAGTTTATGCTGATGTGATCAAGAACTGCATTCCTAATTTCTTCAGTCAAGTACAGTCTGTATTTGAAAGATTGGAAGGAGTTGGGAGGGTGGCCTAATGGTTAAGGTGCTTGCCTTACAAACACAAAGTGCAGGGTTTGAGTCTCACAAGGGATAATTGGCTAGGCTTAAAATGGCTCGCAAGAGCAGTTAGCTTAGTACTAATCTATGAACCTATGGAAGGTTCTAGAAAGTTGGCAACACATACCCGGTTATGAAATTCCACATAAAAACTTTATTTTGGACCCTGCTTTCTGATAAAAAAAAATAATAATAAAAAAGTAATTACACTATTAACCATCAGTTTAACTGTCAGAGAAGGCAATGTTTGTTTATCCAATTACAAAAGTATGTACATATCCTGCTTTGGAGAGAATCATGAGGTAGTCTGCTTTCCATGAATTAAATAAAGGACTACAATCTTCTAACTTCAAGATATCTATTTTTATTTATTTGTAAGTAAGCAGTATGTAGTAGCTATTCCACTTTTAATTTATAAATGTTCGGGTATTCAGCAGGACAGCAGTGCTACCTTGCATGAGTTATAGCATGATATTGGTGACACAAAGGATAGCATTGTTGCCTCACAGTAAGAGGTTCCCTGGTTCAATTCCTGCTGAGGTGCCTTTGGTGTGGAGTCTGCATGTCTTCCCTGTGTTCACGTTGAGTCTCCTCCAGGTGCTCTGGTTTCCTCCCGCATTCCAAAGGCATGCAGTAGGTGGACTGGACACAATAAATTGGCCATAGGTATTTGTGTGTGTGCACGCGAGTGTGTGGTGTGGAAGACCTTGGCTCAAAATATCACTGAAGTGACACCTCAATCCCATATGCAAAAATGGGTAAAAGGGGTTGTGGATGGATTCAATTGTTATGCTAAGGTGTAGCACTGATCTGCACTGTTCACGCCTAAGCACAGCCCAGGTGAGATTCATAGAAGACATTTGCACTCATTCGCAGGAGGCTCAAATAAATTTATGCAAATGAAAGAGTAACGAGGTACTAGTGACAAATGACTAAGAACGTATGCTAATAAAGCCCTCTTCCCATCTGTTTGTGATTTTTTTTTATTAGTTTCCTCATCACTCACAGATGTGTTACACAAAGCAAAAATTACACTTTTTCGATCTATTTTGCAGATGTTTACTGTTGCCACCAGCCTAGCTGTTTCTCAGTGTGAGTTGCTCATTTTGGCCAAGCCAAAACTGCACGTGCCCAGTGACACTCACCGGCCATGAAGGGAAAGATACAGACACATAATAAACCATTATAACTTTAATAACCAGGACATTTTTGATAGAGTGGAAAGGGGCATTTTAAGAGCTTTAGGGAGCATGAATGGTACACAGATGGGAACTGGGAGGGTGTGGCCTTCCTATACCTGTGGACACCAAGGTGTACATACCCTCACTATACTTGCCACATGGACCCTCCAAAGACAGACTGGGGACACGCTGGATATTTCTCAGGCTTTTGCCTCAAGGATACTTCAGCAGTTCCTCGATATACTCTTGGCAGATGTGGATCAGTACATTTATTTCCTGGTGCCACTTCAGGCAAGAGCCCAAACCATTTTTTGTGATTTTTATGATTTGACACATTGTCCTGTGGTGCGTAGTGCGATAGATTGCATTCATGTTGCCATTAGGGTCTCATCAGGTCCATGGGGGAGTGGTATGGAAAAAGGACAGACTACCATTCCATCAAATTGTCAGATAGTGTGGGATGGATGGAGTGCATCATCAGTATGTCACCCTAGCATCCAGACTGTCCCCATAATTCTCTTATCTGCCCTGCAAGCTCACACTACCACCCCTTCCTGCACAGTAGGACGCCAGGGGTCACCTTGCTGGTAATTGAAAATTTTTCATTTTCATCATCTAATTAGTTATTCTTTGTAAAATGTATTTCTTACTACTAAACCATCCTTTCTTTGCTGTCTCTTCCCCTTCCCTTTCTCTTCTTTACTTGCATTTTTCAGGTGAGGCAGGTTATCTACTTAAGTCATGGCTTATGACATCTGTGAGGAACCCACATATAAGCTGGTGAAGAAAGGTAATAACAATGCTTTGTCCCAAACATGTATTGTGATTGTAAAATTGTTTGGTCTGCTAATAGCCTGTTTCCATTACCTGGATGAGTCTGTGAGTGCCCTTCAGTATGACCCTGCTACTGCATGCTGCATTCTGCACGATATGATCATGCACCAGTCTAGCAATGAACTATCCCATGATGCTCACTGCAGCTCCCAGAACAGGGTCTACCACAACTAATGGCAGCACTGATGGCCAGCCATCAGCAGAAGTGGACTCCATGCAGCAGGCTCAGTCATGGTATACAGTTGTGCAGTTAAAGAGGCAGGATCTAGTCCACAACTACAGACCATAATATTCAGGTTAGTGTTTCCTCATTACAAAACAGAGTATAATTATGCATGCAGTACTACATGTGCTGTGTGGTACATGGCCTACTAACACTGTTTATCAGGCAGTCCCTCTTATCTTTATTATTTTATACAGTACATACATTTACTGTTTGTAAGAGTTATGCCTGATTGTTCATTGACATCTGTTTGGTGAGTGGATATGACATCATGCAAGGAATAAGTACATTTGTGACAGTTCTGGTAAATGTGTTTTGGTTAGGGTCTCCAGAAGTATGCACATACTGCTTCTGCTGTAATGTTCTGTAACTGCAAACTGGTATTGCATTATCTGACTGAACTGATAGAAAAATTTCCATGCATTTAAAAATGTATTGCTGCTGTATTCCATCTTGTATTTCTTGTGAATTGATACCCCAGACAGCAAAGAATAGGTATTGCATTTTTTTCTTTTTTTCATGATGCAATGTTTTTTTCCATTTTTAATTCAGACGAAAATAATTTTGTGTTATCTACTGAGGTACTGCACATCAAATTATATAATTATATCTTGGACACCAAACCCTGTGTCATCAGGACTAATATCAATCATTTGTGCAGGGTTGATGGTGAAGTGGCAAAAGGACCAGGGTTGATGGCAGGATGGCTGTTACTCATGTAATCATTTTTTCTTGTGAGTCTTCGGCTCTTAATACTGTATATTATTTGATTTTGATTCTCCCTTTTTTAAATTATTACATTTTGTGTAACTATCAGCAGTAACATTAATCAACTGACACTCCTGATGGTGAATGGGCCTTTAATCATGTTACACAATGCCGTCTGCAACTTATTCTCACCCTTTCTTTCCACATTTTTTGTTACTGTAATACCATTACACTACTCAAATACACAAGTCTATTAGTACTGAAGTACATTACATTCTGAAACTTTCCTTCCCTCCCCCCATTCCGCACATATACATACATATATGTAAAAATATATACATGTATAAGTTTCTTTAATATTTCTTTTGATTTTAACAGTGACATTAGTCTACTAAAATGCATGCTGGTAAAATGGAAGATGTCATACTTTCATTACCTGCACTGTCAACCCTGAGTTACAGTAGGTCAGATATGTCATACACGATTGTCCCCTAATAAGGTGGATTATGGTGCCCGTGATCGTGAGGAAGTGCTGCCATGCTAGTTTCATGCTGACTTGCTAAAATGACTTGACCTACTGGATGCAGGCGATCCTACAGACACTGATTTCAGTGTTGCATGCCAGATACCTTAAATGAGAGGTTCTGCTACATTTTAATGAACATTGACAAGGCCTGCATGAATTTTGTTTTGTTAGGTCCTCCCTACTATTTTCAGCACTTTTCGGAGAAGTACTTGGTAGTGCGACATACTATTCCCCACATGTCCATATGGTTCCCGTCCTCATCCACAACTGGCTCCTACTCAGTTTGGTAGGTCCCGATTAGTATACACATAGAAGGGGATATAGCCAATGCATGTGACCATGGCATTATCCCTACTCTCTACTATTTACATGGAGATAGCCGACGCACGTGACCATGGCATTATTCCTACTCTCTACTATTTACATGGAGATAGCCGATGCACGTGACCATGGCATTATCCCTTCTCTCTACTATTAACATGTCATGCTGTAAATCCTCATGTACGCCCTGAAGTGCTCTGACTACCTCTAGCTGACCACTGTACGAGTAACCCTGTGGAAATGGACTGAGCTTGAAAAATCTCATGGCACCTTTGCTGCTAGGCAGCCAGTGCTTTTCATGTTTCAGGAGACAGCTGTAATATGTGTCTGCACCTGGTAACCCTTTGCACAGGTGTTACAGTGGACAACATTAACTCTGAGATCATGCCATCCTACAGAAGGTGGTCCTGCGATTGAGGTGCATGGTTTCTCTCCCTTTTCAACCTGCAAAATTATTTCTCCATCTAGATGACTTTGTGATTCAGTGTCACTTCCTGCAGAGGGTTTAGACTGATCTTGCCATTAAACTTGGTAACTGTGTGCCACTGTCATCTGGCTGTCTCATAAATATAATTATGTTATCATTATCAACAGCCATTCTTCTGCTGACATCTTGGAACTGCTAGCTGATGACCCTGTGAAGAATTCATTTTATTACATTAGTACTGAGACAATGGAACACACTACTGAATGCTGTGTCATGTTGTGTGAAGGCCATTTACACACATTCACTTCACTTTCATGACAAGCATAAATGGAGGAGTCACTGGTTGATAGCAAATGGCACTTACTACATTAAATCAATTAACCTCTGCAGTCATCATATTAATATGAATATGTCATGGTGGATGTATTAACCTTCCCGATTGCATGCCTCTGCGTGCTGCTGAGACAGGTAGTTATCAGTGTCCACACCATTTCCGATTATGCCTGTGCCATATTCATCAGTGTCAGAGTCATCTCCCCATATGGACAGGAGGTAGTCCTCATCGGGTGTTAAAGGGATAAGTGTAGAAGGTTCCCCACCAGTACCACTACGCATTCTGTCCTAGCGTACCTGCGGCACACCCTACCATATTGTTGACTCTTTTCCTGTTGTAAGTCAATATGCAGCCCCCCCCCAACAGTAATTATATTCATAACCAACTGGCTCCACACCTTTGCTCTCACAGCTTATTTTGACCTCCTATTTCCAAAGAGGAGCTTGCTATATATCCTGAGAGCCCTTGTGAAGACACAGTTTGTCTTGGGACTGAAACTGTCTTTTCTCTATCTTGATCTCTGCAGCTTCATGATGCATTAACCTGGTACAACATATACGAGTAACCCTAATGGAGCTTGATTTAACAAAATGAAACATACCCATCACTGCTGCAACAAAGGGCATGAAAACATGGTTGAATTCCTCAAACCAAATCCCCTTTTAAACTACGTTTGCAGCACAATAAGAAAATGAACCTTAAATTCAATGAGCCAAGCCAAATCACACCATCATTAGCAAACAGTCTGAGTAAAGGAAAGTAACAAGTTCAACATATAAGTAAAGTGCAGGACAATTTAAATGAAACAATGTCCTCCTAAACTTTGCATCTGTACATCATTCATAAATAAAAACATGCACATTGCAAGCTATTACCATCCCCACTGTCACATATGTTATAAAGATACAGCTGCATACAATAAAATGTTCAGTGACCTATCACCATAAATTTCCAGTATACGTTACACTGCCATGGATGCTCGGTTTTAATAAATGTCAGTTGAAATTCCCAGGTCCTGTCATTACCACTCCTATCATTACCATCAACATGCAACAACTTCACATTATAAAAAACATTTAAGTAATTTTCCATCAAGTGGAATTCCCATAGCTTGCTATTTATTTATAAATGTAAGCTTGCCTTTAGCTTACTTTAAAAGTTTACTCTTTTCCACAGCAGTTGCTGGGAAACTCGACTGATCACAATAAAACACGGTGGTTTTGCAACTTTTGATGGAAATTTGGGTTCAGTTACACAGCTTTGATGCAAGTGAAGGTCAATCGTGCTAATCACTATGAACTGCAGAGATACATGAGAGGGTATCTGGTCATATAGGCATAGATAGCTTTCAGATGTTTGTGAATGAGCTGCGCCGTGCTTCCTGGGGAATGAGCGGCACAACATACCATGTCCAAGTACAATTAAACTATCCCATAGCATTAAAAAAAGAAAAATGAAGAAAATTAGAATTTAGAATGGAGTTTAATGAAGCCTTACTCATAGCCATCCTACAGAACGTAACAAACCTTACCACTTCCTAACAGTGAATTACTTTGACTAAGGCAATGTAACACCAATAATTTACTTATAAAAGGATTACCTCAACCACACTTCAAAAATCATGCTCCCACAACTAAGTAATGCATTGTTACAATTATAATTGTGATATGACGGGTAAGTCACCACAAAACCTCAGCTTTGGCGGGCTAAGATCTAGCTGTATTCAACTGGATGTATAAGAGAATTTAAGTACCTTTATCTGCACTTTTTTTTCAAATAATACAGCATTTAAATTGATTTCATTGTGTTGCATGAATATTAACTGAACTGGAAGTTTTGACTCTGTTCTTCAGTTAGTGCTTGCTTGAATTGTATTATTTGTTAGTAATTGCAGGTGTGGGGGTAGCCACATCCTTTTATTTCCTCTCATTGCCTATTTAAGTGGTACAGTTTGAAATATTTTCTGCTTAAAAACCTCAGCTTTGGCCGGCTAAGATCTTGCTGTATTCAACTGTATGTATAAGGGAATTTAAGTACCTTTATCTGCACTTTTTTTCAAATAATACATTATTTAAATTGATTTAATTGTGTTGCATGATTATTAACTGAACTGGAAGTTTTGACTCTGTTCTTTAGTTAGTGCTTGCTTGAATTTTATTATCTGTTAGTAATTCCAGGTGTGGGGGTAGCCACATTCTTTGATTTCCTGTCATTCCCTATTTAAGTGGTACAGTTTGAAATATTTTCTGCTTAAAAAGCTCAGCTTTGGCCGGCTAAGATCTAGCTGTATTCAACTGGACGTATAAGAAAATTTAAGTACCTTTATCTGCACTTTTCTTTTAAATAATACAGCATATAAATTGATTTAACTGTGTCGCATGAATATTAACTGAACTGGATGTTTTAACTCTATTCTTCAGTGAGTGCTTGTTTGAATTTTATTATCTGTTAGTAATTGCAGGTGTGGAGGTAGCCACATTCTTTGATTTCCTGTCATTGCCTATTTAAGTGGTACAGTTTGAAATATTTTCTGCTTAAAAACCTCAGCTTTGGCCGGCTAAGATCTAGCTGTATTCAACTGGATGTATAGAGAATTTAAGTACCTTTATCTGAAATTTCTTTCAAATAATACAGTATTTGAATTGATTTAATTGTGTTGCATGAATATTAACTGAACTGGAAGTTTTGACTCTATTCTTCAGTTAGTGCTTGCTTGAATTTTATTATCTGTTAGTAATTGCAGGTGTGGGGGTAGCCACATTCTTTGATTTCCTGTCATTGCCTATTTAAGTGGTACAGTATGAAATATTTTCTGCTTAAAAACCTCAGCTTTGGCCGGCTAAGATCTAGCTCTATTCAACTGGACGTATAAGAGAATTTAAGTACTTTTATCTGCACTTTTTTTCAAATACAGTATTTAA